>NC_041061.1:1162331-1179831 GCF_900634775.1 Gouania willdenowi
GACCCGAAAACTACTGCAAATATAAGCACCTACTTAAACCGGGCTAAGAAAGCAGAAGGCACAAAAAATGACAAAAAACAAATTCAACCCAAAATCAAAAGTAAGGCTATAGCAAGGCAATTATTTTCGAAAAGTTCAAAAAAAAAAACAAAAAAATTGAGTTAGGCACCATCATTAGACCCTAAAAAACTCTGCAAATATAATGCACATACTTAAACAGGGCTAAGAAAGCAGTAAGGCACAAAAAATGACAAAAAAACAAAAATTCACCTAAATTTAAAAGTAAGGCTAAAGCAAGGCATATTTTTCAAAATTTCATAAAAAAAAAAAAAAATTGAGTTAGGACCATCAATTAGACCCTAAAAACGTACTGCTAAATATATAATGCACAATTTAAACCGGGCAAAGAAAGCAGTAAGGCGCAAAAAATGACAAA
Organism: Gouania willdenowi; assembly: GCF_900634775.1. NCBI lineage: Eukaryota > Metazoa > Chordata > Actinopteri > Blenniiformes > Gobiesocidae > Gouania > Gouania willdenowi. The sequence goes on from NC_041061.1 coordinate 1,162,768, forward strand.
AAACAAAATTCCTAAATCAAAAGTAAGGCTATAACAAGGCATATTTTCAAAAAAATTTCAAAAAAAAAAAAAAATTGAGTTAGGACCATCAGTAGACTCTAAAAAACTACTGCAAATATAATTGCACATACTAAACAGGGCTAAGAAAGCAGAGTAAAGGACAAAAATGACAAAAAACAAAATTCACCCAAAATCAAAGTAAGGCTATAAGCAAGGCATTTTTTCAAAAATGAAAAAAAAAAAAAAACATTGAGTTAGGCACCATCATTAGACCCGAAAAACTACTGCAATATAATGCACATACTTAAACAGGCTAAGCAAGCAGTAAGGCACAAACAAATGACAAAAAACAAAATTCACCTAAATTTAAAAAATAAGCTAAAGCAAGGCATATTTTCAAAATTATAAAAAAAAAAAAAAAATTGAGTTAGGACCATCATTAGACCCTAAAAACTACTGCACAATATAATGCACATACTAAACAGGGCTAAGAAAGCAGTAATGTACAAAAAATTGACAAAAAACAAAATTCACCCAAAATCAAAGTAAGGCTATAGCAAGGCATATTTTTCGAAAAATTTCAAAAAAAAAAAAAATTGAGTTAGGACCCATTAGACCCTAAAAACTACTGCAATCTAATGCACATACTTAAACAGGCTCAGAAAGCAGCAGTAAGGCACAAAAAATGACAAAAAACAAACATTCACCCAAATTAAAAGTAAGGCTAAAGCAAGCCATATTCGAAAATTCAAAAAAAAAAAAATTGAGTTAGGACCATCATTAGACCCTAAAACTTACTGCAAAATAATGCAATATTAACAGGGCTAAGAAAGCGTAAGGCACAAAAAATGACAAAAAACCACAAATTCACCTAAATTTAAAAGTAAGGCTAAAGCCAGGCTATTTTTCAACAAAAATTTCAAAAAAAAAAAAATTGAGTTAGGACCATCCATTAGGACTCTAAAAACTACTGCAAATATAATGCACATACTTAACCAGGGCTCAGAAAAGCAGTAAGGCACAAAAAATGACAAAAAACAAAATTCACCCAAAATTAAAAGTAAGGCTAAAGCAAGCATATTTTTCGAAAAATTTCAAAAAAAAAAAAATTGAGTTAGGACCATCATTAGACCCTAAAAACTACTGCAAATATAAGACATACTTAAACGGGCTAAGAAAGCAGTAAGGCACAAAAAATGACAAAAACAAAATTCCCTAAATTTAAAACGTAAGGCTAAAGCAAGGCATATTTTTCAAAAAAATTTCAAAAAAAAAAAAAATTGAGTTAGGACCATCATTAGACCTAAAAAAACTACTGCAAATAATGCACTACTTAAACAGGCTAAGAAAGCAGTAAGGTACAAAAATTGACAAAAAACAAAATTCACCCAAAATCAAAAGTAAGGCTATAGCAAGGCATATTTTTCAAAAAATGAAAAAAAAAAAAAAATTGAGTTAGCACCATCATTAGACCTAAAAAACTACTGCAAATATCATGCACATATTAAACAGGGCTCAGAAAGCAGTAAGGTACAAAAATTGACAAAAAAACTAAATTCACCCAAAATCAACAGTAAGGCATATTTTTCAAAATGAAAAAAAAAAAAAAAAAAAAGTTGAGTAGGCCCATCATTAGACCTCTAAAACTACTGCAAATATAAGCACATACTTAAAAGGGCTCGGAAGCAGTAGGTACAAAATGACCAAAAAACAAAAATTCACCTAAATCAAAAGTAAGCTATAACAAGGCATATTTTTCAAAAAAAAAAAAAAAAAAAAAATTGAGTTAGGACCATCATTAGACTCTAAAAACTACTGCAATAAATGCACATACTTAACAGGGCTAAGAAGCAGAAGGTACAAAAATTGACAAAACAAAAATTCACCAAATCAAAAGTAAGGCTATAGCAAGGCATATTTTTTAAAAAATAAAAAAAAAAAAAAAATTGAGTTAGGACCATCATTAGACCCTAAAACTACTGCAATATAATGCCATACTTAAACAGGGCTCGAAAGCAGTAAGGTACAAAATGACAAAAACAAAATTCACCTAAAATCAAAAGTAAGGGATAACAAGGCATATTTTTTCAAAAATGAAAAAAAAAAAAAATTCGTTAGGACCATCATTAGACTCTAAAAACTACTGCAAATATAATGCACATACTTAAACAGGCTAAGAAAGCAGTAAGTACAAAAATGCAAAAAACAAAATTCACCTAAAATCAAAAGTAAGGCTATAACAAGGCATATTTTTTCAAAAAATTTCAAAAAAAAAAAAAATTTAGTTAGGACCATCATTAGACCCTAAAAACTACTGCAATATAGCACATACTTAAACAGGGCTAAGAAAGCAGTAAGGCACAAAAAATGACAAAAAACAAAATTCACCTAAATTTAAAAATAAGGCTAAAGCAAGGCATATTTTTTCAAAAATGAAAAAAAAAAAAAAATTGAGTTAGCACCATCATTAGACCCTAAAAACTACTGCAAATATAATGCACATACTTAAACAGGGCTAAGAAAGCAGTAAGGCACAAAAAATGACAAAAAACAAAATTCACCTAAATTTAAAAATAAGGCTAAGGCAAGGCATATTTTTCAAAAATTATAAAAAAAAAAAAAATTGAGTTAGGACCATCATTAGACCCTAAAAACTACTGCAAATATAATGCACATACTTAAACAGGGCTAAGAAAGCAGTAAGGCGCAAAAATGACAAAAAACAAATTCACCTAAAATCAAAAGTAAGGCTATAACAAGGCATATTTTTCAAAAAAATTTCAAAAAAAAAAAAAATTGAGTTAGGACCATCATTAGACCCTAAAAATCTACTGCAAATATATGCACATACTTAATAGCAGGGCTCAGAAAGCAGTAAGGTACAAAAATTGACAAAAAACAAAATTCACCCAAAATCAAAAGTAAGGCTATAGCAAGGCATATTTTTTCAAAAATGAAAAAAAAAAAAAAATTGAGTTAGGACCATCATTAGACCTAAAAACTACTGCAATATAATGCACATACTTACAGGGCTCGAAAGCAGTAAGGCACAAAAAATGACAAAACAAAATTCACCCAAAATCAAAAGTAAGGCTATAACAAGGCCTATTTTTTCAAAAATTAAAAAAAAAAAAATTGAGTTAGGACCCCCATTAGACCCTAAAAATCTACTGCAAATATATTGCACATACTAGCAGGGCTAAGAACGCAGTAAGGCACAAAAAATGACAAAAACCAAATTACCAAAATCAAAAGAAAGGCTATAGCAAGGCATATTTTTTCGAAAATTTCAAAAAAAAAAAAATTGAGTTAGGACCATCATTAGACCCTGAAAAACTACTGCAAATATAATGCACATACTTAAACAGGGCTAAGAAAACAGTAAGGTACAAAAAATTGACAAAAAACAAAATTCACCCAAAATCAAAGTAAGGCTATAGCAAGGCATATTTTTTCAAAAATGAAAAAAAAAAAAAAAAAATTTGAGTTAGCACCATCATTAGACCCTAAAAACTACTGCAAATATAATGCACATACTTAAACAGGGCTAAGAAAGCAGTAAGGCGCAAAAAATGACAAAAAACAAAATTCACCTAAAATCAAAAGTAAGGCTATAACAAGGCTTATTTTTTCAAAAATTTCAAAAAAAAAAAAAAATTGAGTTAGGACCATCATTAGACCCTAAAAACTACTGCAAATATAATACACATACTTAAACAGGGCTAAGAAAGCAGTAAGGTACAAAAATTGACAAAAAACAAAATTCAGCCAAAAATCAAAAGTAAGGCTATAGCAAGGCATATTTTTCAAAAAATTTAAAAAAAAAAAAAATTGAGTTAGGACCATCATTAGACTCTAAAAACTACTGCAAAATATAATGCACATACTTAAACAGGGCTAAGAAAGCAGTAAGGTACAAAAATTGACAAAAAACAAAATTCACCAAAATCAAAAGTAAGGCTATAGCAAGGCATATTTTTCAAAATGAAAAAAAAAAAAAAATTGGTTAGACCATCATTAGACCCTAAAAACTACTGCAAATATAATGCACATACTTAAACAGGGCTCAGAAAGCAGTAAGGTACAAAAATGACAAAAAACAAAATTCACCTAAAATCAAAAGTAAGGCTATAACAAGCATATTTTTCAAAAAATTTCAAAAAAAAAAAAAAATTGAGTTAGACCATCATAGACCCTGAAAAACTACTGCAAATATAATGCACATACTAAACGGGCTAAGAAAGCAGTAAGGCACAAAAAATGACAAAAAACAAAATTCACCCAATTTACAAGTAAGGCTAAAGCAAGGCATATTTTTAAAAAAATTATAAAAAAAAAAAAAAATTGAGTTAGACCATCATTAGACCCTAAAAACTACTGCAAATATAATGCACATACTTAAACAGGGCATAGAAAGCAGTAAGGCACAAAAATGACAAAAAAACAAAATTCACCTAAAATCAAAAGTAAGGCTATAACAAGGCATATTTTTTCAAAAAAATTTCAAAAAAAAAAAAAAATTGAGTTAGGACCATCATTAGACTCTCAAAACTACTGCAAATATAATGCACATACTTAAACAGGGCTAAGAAAGCAGTAAGGTACAAAAATTGACAAAAAACAAAATTCAACCCCAAATCAAAAAGTAGGCTATAGCAAGGCATATTTTTCAAAAATGAAAAAAAAAAAAAAAATTGAGTTAGCACCATCATTAGACCCTAAAAACTACTGCAATATAATGCACATACTTAAACAGGGCTCAGAAAGCAGTAAGGCACAAAAAATGACAAAAAAACTAAATTCACCAAAATCAAAAGTAAGGCTATAACAAGGCATATTTTTTCAAAAAATTAAAAAAAAAAAAAAATTGAGTTAGGACCATCATTAGACTCTAAAAACTACTGCATTTATAATGCACATACTTAAACAGGGCTAAGAAAGCAGTAAGGTACAAAAAATGACAAAAAAAAAAATTCACCTAAAATCAAAAGTAAGGCTATAACAAGGCATATTTTTTCAAAAAAATTTCAAAAAAAAAAAAAAATTGAGTTAGGACCATCATTAGACCTAAAACTACTGCAAATTAATGCACATACTTAAACAGGGCTAAGAAAGCAGTAAGGAACAAAATATGACAAAAAACAAAAATCACACAAAATCAAAAGTTAGGCGAAAGCAAGGCATATTTTTCAAAAATTAAAAAAAAAAATAAATAAATTAGTTAGGAACATCAATAGACCCTAAAAAACTAATGCAAATATAATGCACATACTTAAACAGGGCTAAGAAAGCAGTAAGGCACAAAAAAAATGACAAAAACAAAATTCACCTAAAATCAAAAGTAAGGCTATAACAAGCATTTTTCAAAAATTAAAAAAAAAAAAAAAAAAATTGAGTTAGGACCATCATTAGACTCTAAAATCTACTGCAAATATAATGCACATACTTAAACAGGGCTAAGAAAGCAGTATGGTACAAAAAATGACAAAAAACAAATTCACCTAAATCAAAAGTAAGGCTATACACAAGGCATATTTTTCAAAAAAATTAAAAAAAAAAAAAAATTGAGTTAGGACCATCATTAGACCCTAAAAACTACTGCATTTATAATGCACATACTTAAACAGGGCTAAGAAAGCAGTAAGGTACAAAAAATGACAAAAAACAAAATTCACCTAAAATCAAAAGTAAGGCTAAACAAGGCATATTTTTTCAAAAAAATTTCAAAAAAAAAAAAAAATTGAGTTAGGACCATCATTAGACCCTAAAAACTACTGCAAATATAATGCACATACTTAAACAGGGCTAAAAAGCAGTAAGGCACAAAAAATGAAGAAACCAAATTCACCCAAAATCAAAAGTAAGGCTCTAACAAGGCATTTTTTCGAAAATTTAAAAAAAAAAAAAAAAAAAAAAATTAGTTAGGACTATCATTAGACCCTAAAAACTACTGCAAATATAATGCACATACTTAAACAGGGCTCAGAAAGCAGTAAGGTGCAAAAAAATGAAAAAAAAACAAAATTCACCAAAATCAAAAGTAAGGCTATAACAAGGCATTTTTTTTGAAAATTTCAAAAAAAAAAAAAAAATTGAGTTAGGACCATCATTAGACCCTAAAAACTACTGCAAATATAATGCACATACTTAAACAGGGCTAAGAAAGCAGTAAGGCGCAAAAAAATGACAAAAAAACAAAAATTCACCTAAAATCAAAAGTAAGGCTATAACAAGGCATATTTTTTCAAAAATGAAAAAAAAAAAAAAAAAATTGAGTTAGGACCATCATTAGACCCTAAAAACTACTGCAAATATAATGCACATACTTAAACAGGGCTCAGAAAGCAGTAAGGCAAAAAATGACAAAAAAAAAAAAAAAATTCACCCACAAGGCATATTTTTTAAAAAATTAAAAAAAAAAAAAAAATTGAGTTAGGACCATCATTAGACCCTAAAATCTACTGCAAATATATTGCACATACTTAAACAGGGCTCAGAAAGCAGTAAGGCACAAAAAATGACAAAAAACAAAATTCACCTAAAACCAAAAGTAAGGCTATAACAAGGCATATTTTTTCAAAAATTAAAAAAAAAAAAAAAGAATTGAGTTAAGACCATCATTAGACCCTAAAAACTACTGCAAATAATGCCATACTTAAACAGGGCTCAGAAAGCAGTAAGGTATAAAAATGACAAAAAACAAAATTCACCCAAAATTAAAAGTAAGGCTATAGCAAGGCATATTTTTTCGAAAATTTCAAATAAAAGAAAAAAAAAATTGAGTTAGGACCATCATTAGACCTAAAAACTACTGCAATATAATGCACATACTTAAACATGGCTAAGAAAGCAGTAAGGCACAAAAAATGACAAAAAACAAAATTCACCCAAAATCAAAAGTAAGGCTATAACAAGGCATTTTTTTCAAAAATTAAAAAAAAAAAAAATTGAGTTAGGACCATCATTAAGACCCTAAAACTACTGCTAAATATAATGCCATATACTTAAAACAGGGCTAAGAAAGCAGTAAGGCACAAAAAATGACCAAAAACAAAATTCACCCAAAATCAAAAGTAAGGCTAGAACAAGGCATATTTTTTCAAAAAATTCTAAAAAAAAAAAATTGAGTTAGGACCATCATTAAACCCTAAAAACTACTGCAAATATAATGCACATACTTAAACAGGGCTAAGAAAGCAGTAAGGCACAAAAAATGACAAAAAACAAAATTCACCTAAAATTAAAAGTAAGGCATATTTTTCAAAAATTATAAAAAAAAAAAAAATTGCGTTCGGACCATCATTAACCCTAAAAACTACTGCAAATAATTGCACATACTTAAACAGGGCTAAGAAAGCAGTAAGGTACAAAAAATGACAAAAAACAAAATTCACCTAAAATCAAAAGTAAGGCTATAGCAAGGCATATTTTTTCAAAAATGAAAAAAAAAAAAAAATTGAGTTAGCACCATCATTAGACCCTAAAAACTACTGCAAATATAATGCACATACTTAAACAGGGCTCAGAAAGCAGTAAGGCACAAAAAATGACAAAAAACAAAATTAACCTAAATCAAAGTAAGGCTATACAAGGCATATTTTTTTCAAAAATTAAAAAAAAAAAAAAAATTGAGTTAGGACCATCATTAGACTCTAAAAACTACTGCAAATATAATGCACATACTTAAACAGGGCTAAAGGAAAGCAGTAAGGCGCAAAAAAATGACAAAAAACAAAAATTCACCCTAAAATCAAAAGTAAGGCATATTTTTTCAAAAAAAAAAAAAAAAAAAAAAATTGAGTAGGACCATCATTAGACCCTTAAAACCTACTGCAAAATTAATGCACATACTTAAACAGGGCTCAGAAAGCAGTAAAAGCACAAAAAATGACAAAAACAAAATTCACCTAAATCAAAAGTAAGGCTATTACAAGGCATATTTTTTCAAAAATTAAAAAAAACAAAAAAAAAGTTGAGTTAGGACCATCATATGACCCTAAAACTACTGCAAATATAATGCACTACCTAAACAGGGCTCAGAAAAGCAGTAAGGTACAAAAAATGACCAAAAACAAAATTCACCCAAATCAAAAGGCCGCTGGCAAATATAATGCACATACTTAAACAGGGGCTAAGAAAGCGAGTAAGGCTGCAAAAAAAAATGACAAAAACACAAATTCACCCAAAATTAAACGTAAGGCGTATAGCAAGGCATATTTTCAAAAACTAAAAAAAAAAAAAAAATTGAGTTAGGACCATCATTAGACCCTAAAACTACTGCAAATATAATGCACATACTTAAACATGGCTCAGAAAGCAGTGAGGCGCAAAAAAAATGACAAAAACAAAATTCACCCAAAATTAAAGGTAAGGCTATAGCAAGGCATATTTTTCAAAAACTAAACAAAAAAAAAAAAATGAGTTAGGACCATCATTAGACCCTAAAAACTACTGCAAATATAATGCAAATACTTAAACAGGGCTCAGCAAGCAGTAAGGCAGAAAAAAATGACAAAAAACAAATTCACCCAAAATCAACAGTAAGGCATATTTTTTTCGAAAATTTAAAAAAAAAAAAAAATTGAGTTAGGACCATCATTAGACCCTAAATACTACTCGCAAATATAATGCACATACTTAAACAGGGCTAAGAAAGCAGTAATGCGCAAAAATGACAAAAAACAAAATTCACCTCTAAAATCAAAAGTAAGGCTATAACAAGTCACATTTTTTCAAAAAATTTCAAAAAAAAAAAAAAAAAATTGAGTTAGGACCATCATTAGACACTAAAAACTACCTGCAAATATAATTGCACATATTTAAACAGGGCAAAGAAAGCAGTAAGGTACAAAAAATGACAAAAAACAAAATTCACCCAAATTCAAAGTAAGGCTAAAGCAAGGCATATTTTTCAAAATTTCAAAAAAAAAAAAGAAAAAATGAGAGTTATGACCATTATTAGACCCTAAAAAACTACTGCAAATTAATGCACATACTTAAACATGGCTAAGAAAGCAGTAAGGCACAAAAAATGACAAAAAAACAAAATTCACCCAAAATCAAAAGTAAAGGCTATAAGAAGCATATTTTTTCAAAAATTAAAAAAAAAAAAAATTGAGTTAGGACCATCATTAGACCCTAAAATCCTACTGCAAATATATTGCACATACTTAAGCAGGGTTAAGAAAGCATTACGGCACAAAAAATGACAAAACCAAATTCACCCAAATTAAAGTAAGGCCAGGCAAGGCATATTTTTTTTAAAATTAAAAAAAAAAAAAAAGATCGCTAGGACCATCTTTAGCTTTAGCTTTAAATTTAAATCTGATTTTTTATGGTTCTTTTTTTAGGAATTGTCATAATCTTGTACATTTTTTACTTAAAATATTACTAATAATAATAATTAAAACCATGGATGTCAGATACCACTTACCAGAACGAGTTCCTCGACTATTCTTTTTTTTCTTTGTTTTTTTTTTTTTTTTTTACCAACATAATCGATTCTGTACCTCCTTTTTTTCTTTTTATCCATGTGCTCTTTTCTCAGTTTTTTTGCCTTTTATTGTTCGTACTTCTTGAAGCCAACAGGATTACAGATCGATATCTGCCTTTCTTCACCCACTTCACAATAAAAGCTCTCTGTTGGTTCCCCAGGTCAGATTTTCCCCAAAAGCAGCCGAAGAAGAGGCTGTGAGGAAGCAGCCGGGCTGGACATTGGAGCAGAAAGAAGGTGTGACATGCAAGGCTTCACACACACACACACCACACACACACCACACACACACACACACACACACCACACACACACCACACACACACCACACACACACACACACACACACACACCACACACACACACACACACACACACACACCACCACACACACCACACACACACACACACATGACCTTTTGCACGTTAAACGATTGACGATGGACTCTGAAGTGTGAAAACTAATCAGCATTACACGGTTAACAACGTTTACATCCGTCTGAAGATGATTAGTGTTTTTTTTGTCATTATTAATCTAAATATTTGTGCTAAATATTTAATTACTTTTATTTTCTTGTTTTATTATTGAATATTTAGATTTTTTCTCTTGTTTTTTTTTAATGAAAGTCCTTCATTAGTCTGTGATTTACTCGCCAACTTCAGACACCAGAGCATGTCAGCGCACTGTTTAAATGAGAGTAAAGGTCACTTAGGAGAGCTCTTCTTCTCTGCTTCATTGTCTACTACCAAACCTCAGAGTTGGAACTGTCGCCCCCTGCGGTCACAGATTGTATTAAGTCACAAATGTTTTTATCCTCTTTCAGTAAACAAGAGAGCTTTACGTCAACATCTTTAACTTTTCCTGATTATTTAGAGCACTTGTGTCAAACTCAAGGCTCAGGGGCCAAATCCGGCTCTTTGGAGCATCCATTGTGGCCCGCAGTAGACAATAAAAATGAGAGAAACAATGAATCACTGTGTAAATTATATTAAATAATTCAGTTTTAGCAAACCCAGTCAAACTCATTTTAGTTCAGATTCCGATCTCACTTGGGCCGCAGACTTTAGGGGGAAAACAATTGCAATTTCAACATTATTGCACTCTAGTATTCCATGTCAGTCCCTGCAGGATATTCCCTTCAAACTTTTTTTGATTTTGTAACCAGTTTTTGTGGAATTTTGTGGTATTATTTGTGAGAAAGATATTTTTTTGAAAAATTGAGATTTCTTTACATAATTTGCAATCAAAAATGACTGCATTCATGATATAAATATTGGAAAACTTCACCCCCCTAAAAAATATAGTGGAGTTTAATTGAATTTGTGAATTTCAGATATCTACAATTGAATTATTTGGTAATTTATACAATAATTGATGTTTTCTCTGTCATTTTCTTTGGGCCAAATTGGATGTTCTACAGGGCCAGATATGGCCCCCGGGCCATGAGTTTGACATGTGCTCTAAATTCACAAATTAAATGAAACTCCACAATATCTGCAGGGCTGGCAATTTTCCCATGCCTGTATCCAATGATTTCAACCATTTTTAATTGCAAATTGTGGCAATAACTGTCTTTTCCCCCATAATAATAATTTCACACAAACAATCACAAAAAAATCCTCTATTTTTAACCAAAATTTGTCCAAAAAAAAATAAAGGAATTCTGAAGTGAAGATTTGTCATTCATTGTATGGATATTGTCTATGCTTGCATACTGTATTCATCATATACAAGTGAAAGTGTAAAATCTATGTGTAAAATCTGTGGTCCACATGAAATACAGCCACCAATTGTACAAGTTCGCCTACTTAAAAAGATGAGGCCTGTAATTTCCATCATAGGTAAACCTCAACTATAAGAAACTAAATGAGAAAAAAAAATCCAGAAAATCACATTTTTAATGAATGTATTTGCAAATTTACGGTGGAAAATAAGTATTTGGTCAACAACAAAAAGTTCATCTCAACACTTTGTAATGTATCCTTTGTTGGCAATGACAGAGGTCAAATGTTTTCTGTAAGTCTTCACGAGGTTTTCACTGTTGGTATGTTGGTCCATTCCTCCATGCAGATCTCCTCTAGAGCAGTGATGTTTTGGGGCTGTCGCTGGGCACACGGACTTTCCAACTCCCTCCAAAGATTTTCTATGGGGTTGAGATCTGGAGACTGGCTAGGGCCACTCCAGGACCTTGAAATGCTTCTTATGAAGCCACTCCTTCGTTGCCCGGGCGATGTGTTTGGGGATCATTGTCGTGCTGAAAGACCCAGCCATGTTTATCTTCAATGCCCTTGCTGATGGAAGGAGGTTTTTACTCAAAATCTCATGATACATGGTCCCATTCATTCTTTCCTTTACACGGATCAGTCGTCCTGGTCCCTTTGCAAGAGAAACAGCCCCAAAGCATGATGTTACCACCCCCATGCTTTACAGTAGGTATGGTGGTCTTCTAATCCAAACACGACGAGTTGAGTTTTTACCAAAAAGTTCTATTTTGGTTTCATCTGACCACATGACATTCACCCAATCCTCTTCTGGATCATCCAAATGTTCTCTAGTAAACTTCAGACGGGCCTGGACATGCACTGGCTTAAGCAGGGGGACACGTCTGGCACTGCAGGATTTGATTCCCTGTCGGCGTAGTGTGTTACTGATGGTAACCTTTGTTACTTTGGTCCCAGCTCTCTGCAGGTCATTCACTAGGTCCCCCCGTGTGGTTCTGGGATTCTTGCTCACCGTGCTGTGATCGTTTTGACCCCACGGGTGACACCTTGCGTGGAGCTCCAGATGGAGGGAGATATCAGTGCCTTGTATGTCTTCCATTTTCTAATAATTGCTCCCACAGTTGATTTCTTCACACCAAGCTGCAGACCTATTGCAGATTCAGTCTTCACAGCCTGGTGCAGGTCTACAATCTAGTTTCTGGTGTCCTTTGACAGCTCTTTGATCTTGGCCATAGGGGAGTTTGGAGTGTGACTGTTTGAGGTTGGGGACAGGTGTCTTTTATACTGATAACCAGTTCAAACAGGTTCCATTAATACAGGTAACGAGTGGAGGAGGAGCCTCTTAAAGAAGAAGTTACAGGTCTGTGAGAGACACAAATCTGGCTTGTTTGTAGATGACCAATTACTTATTTTACCGAGAGATGTACCAATAAATTCATTAAAAATCCAACAATGTGATTTTCTGGATGTTTTTTTTCATTTAGTCTCTCATAGTTGAGGTTTACCTATGATGAAAATTACAGGCCTCTCTTATGTTTTTAAGTGGGAGAACTTGCACAATTGGTGGCAATTGCCCCACTGTAAATACTGGTCCATATTTGGCCCCTGAACTAAAACGAGTTGGAAACCCTTCCAGAGTAGCTCATGGTGGTTTTGTTTGCACTTGTATGTCTAGACATAAACCAAATCTGCTCATTGAAGGTCAGTGAACAATGTTTGCAAAATAGGTGAAATGGCCACGCCCCATTTGAAGCAAAGTATTACAGACAGCCGTTACTGTATCTCCAGAAACATTGGCCCTAGAAGGTCATGTGACCACCCAAAATGACCACATTATGGGGGGTCAGTCATATATTTTCATGTCCAAAGATCAATGGTTTTTAAGATAATTGCCAAACATCCAAGTAATCCAAGTCGAATGACTTGTTATCAGAGAACAGTGAAATTAGTGGAATGTTTACAGGCAGTGGGGCCGTGTGACATCATCAATCACATGATTTCAAGATAGAGGAACACAGGCTTTTCTTATTTATTTATTCACTGCTGTGTAATGTGTTTGTCTACGATGTTTCATTTTTTTAAACGTTGGTGTTTCACAAGATTTATTCATCAAAATAAAGGTTGACAAACATGAACTAACTCATGCAGAACAGCAACTCTCCAGGAACAGAGTCAGATGTGATGGAAAAAGTCCAGCTTGTTTCTCTCAAAGTTTTATTTCACACAAACACACATGTTGGACCCAAGGGTTCAGTTTGGAAGGAAAATCCCCTCCTAATTTTCCTCATAAAGACTCTAATGAAGACTAATGACAGACCAGGTGTGTGTGTGTGTGTGTGTGTGTGTGTGTGTGTGTGTGTGTGAGTGCTCACCAGCTGTTTCTTCTGCAAACGTCTCCATCCTATTTTCCTTCTTCTCCGTCATCTTACTTTTAAATTTTATTTGAAATTACATTTTTTTTTAAACGTTTAAGTAAAAGAATAGAACAAGTCGACAACTGATTAATGAGAAAATAACAGATAAAAATATGGAAAGGAGGAGGAAATAAAAATAAATCTTCAGAAAGAAAAGAAAAAAAAAGGAAAAAAGAAAAAATATGAGGGTCGAAAGGGTGAAGAACGGAAATAAAATAAAAGATTGACGGGAAGATTTTAGGAATGGAAAGATAAAGAAATGAAAAAAAAAGAATATTTGGAAAAGAAAAAACTCACAGAGAAAAAAGGAACATATTTTTTTAAAAAACTGAAGAAAAAAAAGAATAAATAAAATAAAGGACAAGATGAAAAAAGTGGAAGAAAATATAAGGAAAAAATGGAAGAAAAATGCATAAGGAAAAAATGGAAGAAAAATGCATAATGAAAAAAAGGAAGAAATAGGGGTTGAAGACTGCAAAAACAGAAAAAAGAAAAGTAGAAAAGAAAAAAGAAAAAGGTCAACGGGAAGATTTTAGGAATAGAAAGCTAAAGAAAAGAATACATTAACAATGAAAAAAGGAAGAATAGAAAGAGAAAAAAATATAATGAGAAAAAAGTCAGCGGGAAAAAATGAAGGAAAAAAAAGAATTAAAAATCAAAAGTAGAAGAAAATATGAAATAGGAAACATTTGGTAAAAGAAAGAAGGGAAGAAAAAGAAAGACATGAGGGCTGAAAAAAGAATTGGAGAAAAAGAAGAACAGAAAAAAGAGACGAAACATCAACAATAAAAAGAACTTTAATGGATGCTCCAGAAGTTTGGATGTTTAACCTTCATCTCTCTCTCTTTCTTCCATCCATCGCTCTTCATCTCCTCCTGCTTCCATCGCTCTGCGTTTCCGCCTCCATTAGCGGGAAATGGAAAAAGTGACATCAGCTGTTTGGTAAACGTAGAGAGATGAAGGGATAGGAGAGTGAGGAGAGGGGAGGAGGAAGAGGGAAAATAAAAAAGCAAAGGTCAAAGGGGCGACAAGGAGGAAAACAGGTGAGGATGAGGAAGAGCTTCACCTTATTAATCCTCACATATAGAACGCACACGGCTGTCATAATGTTGCACTGGTTCTGTTACACCGGTTTCTTCTTCTCTTTTTTTAGTTAAACTTCTGATATTTGCTAGAAGAATAATAAATATTTTTACAAGTTTGGCCTAAAATCTTCTAAATATTCTTATTAGTAGATCTATGTCTAACTAAACACAATATTATGCACCATATTCATTTGATTAACTTTTAAAAATGGGACTATTTTACAGTTGTATTGGACTGAAACATTCAGCCTGATTTTTAGATAATTTAACAGTTTTTTAGATTATTTAACAGCTTTTTAGATTATTTAGTAGCTTTTTTGATCATTTAGTAGCTTTTTAGATTATTTAACAGCTTTTTAGATTATTTAGTAGCTTTTTTGATCATTTAGTAGCTTTTCCGTTCCAAAATAACAACTTGTGCTGCTTTTATTTGCTCTAAAAATCATGAAGAATTAAAGATGTCAATGTAAACCTTTTGTTTACAGAAAAAAGATAATAACATCCCGAAAAACAATCTATGACCGCAGGGGGCGACAGTTCTGAGGTTTTGTAGAAAAACAATGAAGCAGAGAAGAAGAGCTCTCCTACGGGACCTCTACTTTCCCTTAAACAGTGCGCTGACACGCTCTGGTGGCTGAAGTTAGAGAGTAAATCACGGACTGTCGAAGACACACAAACCCTGAGGATAGAAGACCTTCAACAGTAAATGATTTAGTCGCTAACTTCAACCACCAGAGCGTGTCAGCACACTGTACATTTCAATGATTTTAGGTCACATTTGTAAAAATAGTGGAGGATCCCTTTAAAAATTATGCAATCACTCTAATTTGCAGAGGAAGTTGTGGGGATTGTCTGTAGCAATAGTACAAATAGCTGTACTCATTGCCATGGTTACAGTTTGATTAACAGTTGCTGTGAGTGTGTGTGTGTGTGTGTGTCACAGACAGAACTCAGTAGTCGTTATAATTCTGTATATTTGCAGTCAAACTCAGAGAAAGTGACAGTAAATAAAAACACATCGTCTACGCAGAGAAAGCCGTAAGCCCTGCCCACTCTTAGCATCAACAAACAAACGGAACAAAACAAAACTCCAACAAACAGTCTGCACTCGTGGGAAGGTCATGAGTCGAAAGCACAATCCGAGAAAATCCCGACACGCATTTTTTAGGGACAATCTTTAAAAATCACTGCGTTTTTGATTTAAAAAAAACAGTTTTCGTTTCTTTTTTTTGTAGGAGATCGTCGTTTTTTTAGTGTTTTTAAAAGACTTCACACATCAAAAAAGAGGGAAGCGCCTCCTCGTCCAGGGAGAGAAACCATGCAGAAGGAGCAGGAATGTCGGGAATATTGTGAGAGAGAGGAGGAGGAGCTTCCTTTTTCCTTATTCTTCCTTTAAAACCTGAAACCGTGTCACAGACGATTCCAAACAATTCCAGACACGAGTCGTGATTCCTACTTTGCAAAATCCAGGAAAGTCTTTTCCAATCCTTCCAATGTAAAAGTTCCATTGTTTACAAACAGTGTAAGAAGAGTTCCTGAAAACAAACAAACAAACAGGAAAAACGGTCGCATCGTTTAGTAGTCACGGGAGTTTGAGGAAACTAAATATTATTGGAAGTTGGAAAATTAAGGTTCTGGAAGTGGAATTTCCAGAAATGAAGTTCCAGGAAGGGCAGTTGGAGGCCGCGTTTTTAAATAGGAAGTGGACTTCTGGGAAGCTAAAGGTACTGAAACTGGAGTTCCTGGAAGAAGTCTTTTATTTTGAAAGGGAAGTTTTCGGGAAGTTTCAGTAAGTGGTGGCCAGGTTTGTAAAGATGAAGACGGACAAATTTCAGGAAGTGGAGTTTTTTTGAGGAGTTTCATTTGGGAATGCGGAGGCGGAGTCTCTGAGGATGGAGGCGGAGTTTTCTAGACATGGAGGCGGAGTCTTTGAATGATGAACACGGTGGAGCTTTTTCCTCAGAACATCATGGAGGTCTTCAGGAAGGGTCGGGAATCTGAGAGAGAAAGAAGATCAAAGAATGAATCTCATGTTTTTTTTTATTAAAAATCATCCAATAAACCAAAACAATAATTTCTCTTAAAAACCAAAAGGAAACGTGCAAGAATTAGTAAGATTCTTGAGACAGTTTGTTATAACAAGTTCTGATGAACTACGGCCGGGGCCGCGAAACGTCTCCACGTCAAATAGCACGTACCACATTCTCGAAAATTCAGTCAAATGACTCGGTTCCACCGAGTAAAAAAGGTCTCAGAGAGGCTCTAGACATCTGCTCATAGAATAGATTACAGCCCGATAAAAAGAGCATGAACGGAGTAGTCGTTCATGCTCCCCCTGGTGCCCCACTGA
>NC_041061.1:1184831-1274831 GCF_900634775.1 Gouania willdenowi
GATTCACCCCCCATACGCACGCGCCCACACGCATGCATGTGACACCGATGGACACAAACGACTCACTTTATAAACAAATGTGTTTGTGTGTGTAGGTGTGTGTGTATGTGTAAGTGTGTGTGTTTGTGTGTGTGTGTGTGTATGTGTGTATACGTGTATGTGTAGGTGTGTGTAGGTGTGTATGTGTATGTGTGTGTATGTGCGTAGGTGTGTGTTCGTAGGTGTGTGTGTATGTGTAAGTGTATGTGTTTGTGAATGTGTAGGTGTGTGTGTGTATGTGTGTATGTGTATGTGTGTGTATGTGCGTAGGTGTGTGTGTGTGTGTGTGTGTGTTTGTGTGTGTGTGTGTGTATGTGTGTATACGTGTATGTGTAGGTGTGTGTAGGTGTGTATGTGTATGTGTGTGTATGTGCGTAGGTGTGTGTTCGTAGGTGTGTGTGTATGTGTAAGTGTATGTGTTTGTGAATGTGTAGGTGTGTGTGTGTATGTGTGTATGTGTATGTGTGTGTATGTGCGTAGGTGTGTGTGTGTGTGTGTGTGTTTGTGTGTGTGTAGGTGTGTGTGTGTCTAAAGATATTCATTTATACACAGACGCAGCATTTCAATGTCAGGGCGCACTGAGCACAGCTGGTGGAACGAGACGACGTGTGAATATTAACAACTTCACACTAACAACTACTTCCTGTCCTCAGAGCTGTCCCCAGTTCAAAACCAGCTTCACTTTAAACCAGCTTCACTTTAAACCAGTTTCACTTTAAACCAGTTTCACTTTAAACCAGTAAATCCACACTGGTTATTTCTGATTATCTGATCTATTTTATAAAAATGTTGGTGCGTTTTAAACCTTTAAAATCCCTTTGAATAAATGCCTTTATGTTCTCGTTCTTTCAAAATAAAAGTCAAGGCCCAAAGCAACTTTTATTACAGCGGGGCGAAAAAATATATTAATGTATATATTAATATATTAATGTCAGCATTTATAATATTATCAATAATAACAGTAGTATTAATAATAACAACAATAAGACTAATAATAATAGCAATAATGATAACAATAAAAATAATATATTTCACTATATTAAAAACAATAGTAGATTAAAGCCGCGAGCGGCGTCGTAGGGTCCGAAGGAGTGGCCGGGGTCGGTAACCCATGTGTATTAAATATGAGACTGTTTGAATGTTGTATATTAGAGTCATAGTGGTTTTTCTATTATGGCGTGCAAAATGGCGCCAGTCGAAAAAACCCAGTATGAAGATAAAACCAGTTAATAATCACTCTATAAAAAATAGCCCAGATAAAGCATGTAGAATGTCATGGTGATGGATTTTCCACTGATCGCAGAATGTTTTTTCTTCATCAGCGACCTGCTTCCATCTTATAAGAGCTGTTAGCGTCTGAGAACGCAAGGCATGATGGGTAATTTTGACAGTGAGTCTTGTTTAGGGATGGACGGTCATCATGTGTATCAAATATGAAGCAGTTTGAACTTTGTATATTGGAGTTATAAGCATTTTTCTGTTATGGTGTGCCATGACAGTAAAGTCATCAACATCCCCCGCCAGATTGGTTCTCATTATAACTCACAACCTTTTCCTAAATGTCCTAAATCTAAAAACTTAGATGTATACATAAGAAAATAATACATCAGATTATAAAATTACTAACTACGGACGGCGCTCAAACCTTTATCCCCTTTCCACTTTGTGGTGGGGGATAATAATAATGAACTAGAACGGCAAGCTATTATGAAACGGGCCAAGCCTTCCCGCACGACTCGGCCCCAGGTTTTGTGGAGCTCATGGACGTCACGAAGGATGACGGGTTTGGGGCGTTTATGAGGGTGTGATTTAAAATGTGAAAGCTACAAAACTAAACTGTTTGCACCCATTATAGCGCCACCTAGTGGCACATTTTTTGGTATGGGTGGTCTGTGTGCTCTTCTATATATACCCTGTAAATTTCACAGCCCTCAACATAATATTTTAGCTGAAATAAATGTTTGTTGTTTATGTTTTAATAAGCCACGCCCATTTTGACCAATCACAATTAACTCAGAGATATGGCCTCAGGAGCGACCCAAGGTCATACTCACCAAATTTGGTAAAAATCGGTCTTGCCATTTAAGAGATATACATTTTCCATATTTGCAACGCCCCCTAGCGGCGTAAATTATTCAAGTGTGGCGCGTAACCCATGCGCGTATCACATGCCAAACAAGGCTCTCAGATTTGGTGTTGTTAGCATTTATTTTGACCGAAATATGCACCAGTTAGCATTTTTATAGCTAGCTAGAAAACTTTACTCATTAATAATTTGCGCATATTTTGACCGAACAAATTTATTTCCTGAACTTCAGATCAGGTCCAACTGAAAACTCTACGAGACAAGTTTCACATTGATTGGACAAAAAACCCAAAGAGGAATTAGAAAAAGGAATTTTTCGAGGATTTGTGTGTGAATGTTAATTATGTGTGTGTGTGTGTCTATAATGTGTGTGTGTGTATAATGTGTGTGTGTATATAATGTGTGTATATGTGTGTGTGAGTATATAATGTGTGTATATAATGTGTGTGAGACTGTATATAATGTGTGTGTGTGTATAATGTGTGTGTTAGTGTGCATATTGAACATATTGAATGCGAGTGTGTGTATATAATGTGTGTGAGTATATGTGCGTGTGTGTGTGTATAATGTGTGTGTGAGTATATAATGTGCGTGTGTGTGTGTATAATGTGTGTGTGAGTATATAATGTGTGTGAGTGTATAATGTGTGTGTTAGTGTGCATATTGAATGCGTGTGTGTGTATAATGTGTGTGTGAGTATATGTGTGTGTGTGTGTGTGTGTATAATGTGTGTGAGTATATAATGTGTGTGTGTATATGTGTGTGAGTATGTTTGCGTGTCTGTATATGTGTGTGTGTGTGTATAATGTGCGTGTGTGTGTGTATATAATATAATGTGTGTGAGTATATGTTTGCGTGTGTGTATATAATGTGTGTGTGTATAATGTGTGTGTGTGTATAATGTGTGTGTGTGTATATAATGTGTGTGTGTGTGTATATAATGTGTGTGTGTGTGTACGTATAATGTGTGTATGTGTGCGAGTATATAGTGTGTGTGTGTATAATGTGCGTGTGTGTGTGTATATAATGTGTGTGAGTATATGTTTGCGTGTGTGTGTATAATGTGTGTGTGTGTATATGTGTGTGTGTGTATAATGTGTGTGTGTGTATATAATGTGTGTGTGTGTATATAATGTGTGTGTGTGTACGTATAATGTGTGTATGTGTGCGAGTATATAATGTGTGTGTGTGTACGTATAATGTGTGTATGTGTGCGAGTATATAATGTGTGTGTGTGTATAATGTGTGAGTATATAATGTGTGTGTTTATAATGTGTGTGTGTGTATAATGTGTGTATAATGTGTGTGTGTATATAATGCGTGTGTGTGTGTGTGTATAATGTGTGTGTGTGTATAATGTGTGAGTGTATAATGTGTGTGTGTGTGTATAATGTGTGTGTGTGTGTGTGTAATGTGTGTGTGTATAATGTGTGTGTGTGTGAGTGTGTGTATAATGTGTGTGTGTCATTACCTTGTACAGATCCGTTTCCTTGCTGGTTTCCGTTAATCTCTGGTTTGTCCTCGACTCCAGAATCCACTAAAATACACACAAATACACAACTTTACACTATCATATATGTTCCATATTATATTTTTAATCATGTCCGATATTAACCAACACTAAATGTATGATTTAGAATATTAACCAATACCGATATATACATAGACACGCCCCCAACCTAATTTTAGGTCACATTATATACAGAAAATCTATTTTTAAATGTTAATTTAAAAAGCAAACATTTTTATTGGTGGAAAAAGCAACACAACAAATAAAAGGTTTTATGGCAAACTTGAAACGTATTTTTAGTGGTCTGATAATGTTGTGCTAAATGCTAACTACTACTACTGTACTGTGCTGTTTGTTTGTTTAAAAAAACTTTTCATAAATGTAAGTATCAAACTTGTACGATAAATATTTACAAAAATATGGCCATTTTTTGTTTTGCTTCACTTGGTGTGACCTTGACCTTGACATTTTGGCTCCAAAAAATGTCGACTGCACAGACTTCACATTGTCCATATGAGATGACATACGTGTCATTAGTGCTGCATTAATAGTCTAGGAGGAGTTCAAGGACAAAGAAGTTGCGGAACAAAAATAATAATAAAAACTCCTACGAGAATGCAATTTTCAACTGCCAAATACAATAATCTCGTTAATTGAATAATGAATTAAATAAGTAATATTACACATTTTAAAGCAAATATATATAATTAAAAAATGATGATTTAAATCAATTTAAAATGATGAAAAGTATAAAAATATATAATAAATATATATATGTAATAAAATAAATATAATATATAATAAAAATATTTAACTTCAAATCAATTAACATCAATCTTTTTTTCTAATAAAAAGCACTTTTCATACAAACAATGTAGCTAAAAGTGCTTTCAGAAATAAATAAAATTGAAATTGTGATTTTTTTTAAATTTAAATATAATAAATAAGATAATAAAATAAACCAGTACTACTTTATATATTACTGTATATAAATGGTAAAAAGTTACATAAAACTATTGGTTACCTTACTCCCTACTTAGTTATTTACTTACAAACTTACTTATCTACGTACCTCTTTACCTATATAAATGTATGTATTTACTTGTTTATTAACTGCATTTTGCTGATAAACTTCATTTTTTTGTTTTTTCTTAAGTCGTTATTTATTTTTACAAACAGCTGTATTGTGGAATTGTTTGTGTACCATTGTTGTTGTTGTTGTTGTTGTTGATGTTAGCGCGTAGCGGCTCTGGTTCTGGTGAGGACGAGGACGAGTGTTTCATGGCGTCCGACACTCGCTCTCGTCTCTTAGACTGAAACTCCAGCGCCTCCTGCAGCTTCCTCTTTGCCTTCTTTTCCTTCTTCAGACGCTTCTGGATGGAAGCTAAGGGGGAAAAAAGATGATAGAGACAGTGAAGCTCCACCCACCTCAGTGGCTGGCAGGCTCATGGACATTGTGTGTTGACTAGTTTGTGCGAAAACATCTGTAAAGTAGTTGACTGTGATGTTGTGGTGGAAAACAAATAAAAGTCACAAAAACAACATGAAGACAGAAGGAAACAAAAATGAAATGATAACAAAAATAAAAAATCACTTTGAAAAAGAATAAAAGAGAAAAAAGAAAAAAAAAAAAAAAAAAGAAAAGAGAAAAAAGAAAGAAAAAAACAAAAAGAAAAAATGCAAAAGCACTTTGAAAAAGAAAAAAGAAAGGAAAAAAAGAGAGAAAAAGGGAAAAAAAGAAAACAAAAAACCTAAAAAGAAAAAGTATAACAAACTATGCAAAAGCACTTTGTAAAAGAAAAAAGGGGGAAAAAAAGAATACACAAAAATGATAGAAAAAAGACACAGCGACATAAAAACATTCCAAAGTCAGAACAAAATCACAAAAACAAACTTTACAAAAATCACCATAAAGACAAAATAAGAACATAAAAAAAGAATTCAATAAAAACACAAAACAACATAAAAAACACAAAAGAAAAGCGGATCCAGACTGTAGTTAAGCAGTGACTAGTTTGTTAAACTTCCATAAAGTAGGAGACAGAATAACAATAACACAAAATAAATATATATATATATATAAAAACAACTAAAAGATACAAAATGACAGAAAGACCAAAACTATCAGTTCGGTGGTGTTTTAAATCTACTGGTAATCATGTTAACTGGTGACTGTCTTAGCTGGTTGTGCCAGCAGTGACCTCTGACCTCTGCTCTGCAGTTCGGAGGTCAGCTGTCGTTCCAGACTCTCCCTCATCTCCCGTTCTCGGTAAAGTTCCATCTTCAGCTCGCGTTTCTCCGCCTGGATCTGTTTGTCCTGCACGCGGGCATTCTCCACGGCCACCTTCAGCAGGCCCTGGAACAGGAGTTAACTTTTATATCTTACATCAAAAATTATCCATTAGCATCAAACATTAGCCATTAGCATTACGATCGCAGACTGAGACGTGAAAACAACATGAACAAAGACAAAGGTATCGTCAGCGTAGAGCTTGACTTTCCTCAGAGGAGCCTTCAGTTCTACTGGAAATGTGTGTTTTTATTATTTATTACAACTTTTATTTACTTTCTCAACACAAACGTACATTTGTACGACATCTGATATGCTGTGATCACAGAAAATGGACAAAAACACGGAATTCACTTTTAGAATATTTAGTTGTTTTTTCTAAACATAATCAAGCAGAAATAGCATTGTGACACTAAATATAGCACAGCTTAATTTTGTGCAGCCCACAAACTAAACACACAAAATGACAACAAAAACTCGCTGCTGTGTGTCAGCTGTCAGATCAGATCCACACAGTGACGTGTTCACACATCATCTTTTATTGGACAGCTCGCTTTCTAAGAGATCTGATTGGTCAGGAGGCGGGGCTTTAGCACTCGCTCAGATCCTAACCAGAGCAAAACCTGCTCCTGACCAGGCTCGTCGTTGAGCCTAAGTTTCCATGGTGATTTAGCGCCGTAAGACGTTAGCGGGCTTCGTAGTCCAGCACACTGATTAAATCCTGGAAGAAAGCGCGATAAGAGAAAATCTAGCTTCGTAATATACCCCCTAAATTCAAATTACTCGTATTTTTAAAAAGATGACTACAAATATTAACAGAAAAATAAATAAAATGATAACATAAATGACTCCACACTACAAAACAACAAAAAAACACAGAATGACAAACAAATACAGACAACAAAATTACACAAAATAATACAAACAGAAAAAAACACAAATTTAAACTAAAAAAGACGACAACAAATATTCAGAAAAATAAATAAAAATGACTCTGCAATACAAAATAACAAAAAACACAGAATGATAAAAAACAATATATAATGATGACAAAATTACACTAAATGACTCCAAAAACACACAAAACAAAAAACAACACATTATATTACTTAAAAAAGACTACTACAAATATTCCCAAAAATAGCAGAAAAACAAATAAGACGACAACAAAAATGACTCCACAATACAAAGCAACAACAGCAACAAAAAAAAACACAGAATGATAAACAAATTTACACAAGAAATGTCACAAAATAAATCCAAAGCAAATAAAAAAGCACACCATTTAGTTTTAAAATGTACAAAATATATATAAAAATATACAAATTAACAACAAAAAACCCACAATCATATACCATATGTTGTTTCCTGTATTAATGCTAAATGCTAACATGTTTTATGAAAACCTGTCACATTTATCCTCAGTTTTTTCTTGCTAAACGTGTGGTCAGAGAGACAGAACGCTTTCTCACCTGAATGTTGGTGAGCAGAGTTTCCACCGACGACAAACCGTCAGCAAACAGGAACGGAGCCGGAAAACCAGGAGGAAGAGACTGAACCAACGACTGTTCGTCTACAACACACACACACACACACATACAGATAACACACACACAGATAACACACACTTTGTATCAAATCATTCCCACAATATTGGATTGTTAGATTGTTTGGATAGTCAAAATATTATTTATTTATTTAAATGATGATAAAAAAAACCCTCCAAAATATTACATAAGATTTAATAATAAAAAATAATAATTATATAAACAATACATGTACAGTACATGTTGATAATAACTTTATTTGATTCATTATTATTTATAATATATTCACTTATTTTCCACTAACAGAACAGGAAAGTTAAAAGTTGTTGAATAAAACAAACTAAAAACAAAACAATTAGTAAAAATAAAAGTATGTTGGCTATAGCAAATAAAGAAAAAAATATAATAAACAACTAAAAAAGCAATAAGAACATTAAAAAAATATATTATATATCTTAAAAAAAAGTAAATATAAACCAAAATAAAAAAATACAAACAATGTAAAATTTAAAAAAAAAATCTCAAAATAGTAGAAATAAAATAAATTATGCAGGATCATTTTATTGTTTAATGAAACAATTAAAATCAACAAAAAGTTAAACTTTGTCAAAGTGATGAAAAGGAAGAGCAGAAATGAGTGTGTGTGTGTGTATGTGTGTGTGTCTTAATCAGCGTTAATTTCACAGCAGAGTTAACCCACTTGACAGCACGTTAAAGGCTGAACACACACACACACACACACACACACACACACACACACACACACACACACACACACACACACACACACACACACACACACACACACACACACACACACACACACACACACACACACACAGAGGATGTCTTTAATCCCGGCCAATTAGTACGCAGCGTGATCGTCTGAATACTAACGAGCCGTGTGTGTGTGTGTGTGTGTGTTATAATTGAGTCCTCCATCATCTCCTCGTTTTACTAACGTAAACATCAACATTTTATCAGTCGACGTAAACCAACTTTCACTGAAACGTTTTTTCATCTTTTAACCAAAAAAAAAAGCGACGCAACGTTTGCTTCTTAACATGGGGGTCGCAACCCAAACAGTCACACTTCTAAAGGGGACTAAAAATAATTTAACCAAGAACAGAACATTTTATTTATAAATATATTTTTTAATATCATACATATATCATACATAAAAATAAAAAAAAAACACCTCTGGCGGTCTCTTTTTCCTTCAAGCCTGGGAGCTTGAGGGTTCTTTAGTATCTTTACTGTTCCTAACACTGCACTTTTCTGGACTGAGATGTCTGATGTATTTCCTGGGATCTGCTGTAGCCACTCTTCCAGTTTGGAGTGCCCCGACGACCACGGGCACCACTGATGCCTTCACCCTCCAGGCCTTCTCCAGCTCTTCTCTGAGCCCCTGGTCTTTTTCTAGTTTCTCATGTTCCTTTTCCCTGATGTTGCAGTCACTCAGTGTTGCTATGTCAACCACAACGGCTTTCCTCTGCTCTTTGTCCACCACCACAATGTCCGGTTGGTTCTCCATTACCATTCTGTCCATCTGTATATGTGTGTCTCATAGGATCTTAGCTCGGTCATTTTCTACCACCTATGGAGGTGTTTCCCACTTTGACCTTCGGGTTTCGAGCCCATACTCTGCACAGATGTTTCTGTACTCTATGCCATCCACTTGGTTATGGCGCTCCATGTAAGCTTTCCCTGCCAGCATCTTACACCCTGCAGTTATGTGCTGGATTGTCTCAGGGGCCTCTTTGCACAGTCTACACCTGGGGTCTTGTATGGTGTGGTAGATCTGGGCCTCTATTGCTCTGGTGCTCAAGGCCTGCTCCTGTGCAGCCATGATGAGTGCCTCTGTGCTGTCCTTTAGTCCAGCTCGGTCTAGCCATTGGTACGATTTCCTGATATCCGCCACTTCAGATATGTTTCGGTGGTACATCCCGTGTAGGGGCTTGTCCTCCCATGACGGAACCTCCGGCACCTCGTCTTCTGTTCCCCATTGTCTGAGACATTCACTGAGCACGACATCTGTTGGAGCCTTGTCCTTGATGTACTTATGGATCTTGGATGTTTCATCCTGGATAGTGGCTCTCACACTCACTAGATCTCGGCCTCCTTCCTCACGGCTAGCGTACAGTCTCAGGGTGCTGGATTTGGGGTAGAACCCTCTGTGCATGGTTAGGAGCTTTCACGTCTTAACATCTGTGGTCTGTATCTCATCCTTTGGCCAGCTTATTATTCCTCCAGGGTATCTGATTACTGGCAGGGCGTAGCTGTTTATTGCCAGGGACTTGTTCTTGCCATTGAGCATGCCTTACTCGTTGGAGGTATTTGGCCATAGCCGCTTTCCTAGTCATCTCTTCGAGGTTGCCATTTGCTTGTGGGATTCCGAAGTACTTGTAACTGTACTCAATGTCTGCTATTGTTCCTTCAGGGAGTGAGACCCCTTCTGTGTAGACTACCTTCCCTCTCTTAGTCACCATCCGACCACACTTCTCTAGTCCGAATGACATCTCAATGTCTGCGCTGTAGATCTGGGTGGTATGGATCAGTGAGTCTATGTCTCGCTCATTCTTAGCGTACAGCCTGATGTCATTCATGAAGAGGAGGTGACTGATGGTGGCCCTATTCCTGAGTCGGTATCCATAACCAGTCTTGTTGATTATTTGGCTGAGGGGGTTCAGACCTATGCAGAACAGCAGTGGGGACAGGGCGTCTCCTTGGTGTATGCCACATTTGATGGAAACTTGTGCAAGTGGCTTGCCATTGGCCTCAAGGGTGGTTTTCCACAACCTCATTGAGTTTGCAATGAAGGCTCTTAGAGTCCTGTTTATGTTGTATAGCTCCAAGCATTCAATGATCCAAGTATGTGGCATTGAGTCGTAGGCATTCTTGTAATCAATCCAGGCAGTGCTCAGGTTAGTGTTTCGGGTTCTGCAGTCTCTAGCGACTGTTCTGTCAACCAGGAGCTGGTGTTTGGCACCTCTGGTATTTTTACCGATTCCATTCTGAGCTGTGCTCATGTATTTTCTATTATACTTAATATTATTAATTATTATCAATTATTGTAAATAGTTGCCCATGTGTGACAATTGAAAATTAGTGCCAAAATGTCAAGGTCAAGGTCGCGTCAAAAAAAAAAACAAATTTTCCATATATATATGAATATTTATCGTAAAATTATGCTGCTTACATTTATGAAAAGCTCACCTCAAGTAGAGTATTTTATTTAATTGGCCCAAAGCTGTACGACCTACCAGTAAAAGGTTTGGTAGGGGTCAAAGTTCATGATGTCACAAAAAAAAAATACATTTTTCCCTTGGCTACTTGGCTACACATTGAGTTACAGTGCTCGGACTGGTACCATTGAACAACATTTCCCATCAATGTTTGACCTACCAGGGCTTTTACCACGTTTACTGTGTATGTTACACAAACAACAGGGATGCCCAACCTTTTTTGTCTCATGAGCTACTTTTTCCATGGACAGCTCTTTGCGATTTACTGTGTTGGAGGTGTTATAACTGTAAATAATCTGATTTCAACAGTTAAACTATTACAATTATGAAATAATTATTAAATACTGTATTTGTAAAATCTTAAAATACAAAAATAATATTGAAGCAGTAACACTTAAAAACTAAGTTGGATTGAAATATATTTAAAAAATGTAACGTACAATCAAATACAAATATTTTGAAAATAAAGTTTGTAAAATAATGTAAAATTTCATCACAGAACAACCCAAACTGAGTGAAAGTGTGATGTTTGTTGCTGCGTTTCCATTACCCTCAGAAATATGCAAAATCTAAATAGCGCAAAAAAAAAAAAAAATGGGTGTGTCGCAAAAGTGATATGGAAACACTTTTTCAGCCATTACCCATCACAGGATGTGACGTACCTGGTCACATGACCACTTCTCTGCGAGTAAATATGACGCAGTACATGTGGACAGAAGAGGAGACCGAAACATTTCTTAGCGTTATACTTAAAAAATTATTACTGCCACATTAGACGTGAAACAACAAAGGAA
Source organism: Gouania willdenowi (assembly GCF_900634775.1). NCBI lineage: Eukaryota > Metazoa > Chordata > Actinopteri > Blenniiformes > Gobiesocidae > Gouania > Gouania willdenowi. The sequence continues at coordinate 1,196,343 of NC_041061.1, forward strand.
CACAGTGTGTTCTAAGGAGGTTTGATGCGTCCGTCTTCCTGTGCTGAAGTCTCGCGGGATGAGATTTCACGGGAGTTACGAGGCTTCAGCCCAAAACAATGTTCAATGGAAACACGATCAAAGCGCAATTATACTTATATTGCCTTTATTTTGCAAAAATCTGTAATGGAAACCCAGCTTCAGATCATTTCACGGTTCAAATCCACAGATGCTCCAAACACAGCTGCTCACTTCATAAAAAACAGGTTAAAGAGTGGAATCTTTGACCTTAATAAGAACACACTAATGCCTCGTCTGAAATAACCCAAATCTGAGAGGATGCTGTTCATACAACGAAAAAGTAAAGTCGGGAAAACTCAAAACAAAGGTTTGACTGTGAACGTTGGGCAACACTGATGTACAGTTTCTGTGGTAGAATTTAAAACCTTTGTATACGTTGCATGTTTGAATGCTAATGTGATGGTTTGGATACTTGGAACCAGTTTTTTGTTTCAGATATCTTACATGTAAAATGTTATATCCGTCTCTTTATCGTATTTTCAAGATCTTTTGGTCCACAAATGTTATTTGTGTTTTATGTAGCTATATGTGAACATGTGTCGTAGCGTGAATGCTATTTGTTTTTTTTTTTTTTACTTTAGCTACACTCACCGCTCAGTCAGAGCCTCCATGCATTCACACACACGTGTAGTTCACTCTCTCATCCACTGGATGGAGCCGTCGGCTGGAAAATGAGTTGCTTTCTCAATTTTAAATTGGATTCTATTGAAGAAACACAAACTTTGCGTCTGAATGTATGTCTTAAAGCTACAAACACTGCGTTGTGTAAAAAAACCAAAGGACGTTCTGGCGCTGAAAGGGTTAAATGTTTAATTTTTATGATTGTTTTAAAGCAAGAGAAAACGACACGGGAAGGAAAACACGATGGAAAGGGGGGATGCTTTTAGTGTGTGACCTCATGACCCCTTTTAGCGCACGCACGCACACACACACACACACACACATACACACACACACACACACACACACACACAGAAACACACACACACAAACACTTCACAGATTGATGGCTGAGAGACAAGTGATCAATAAAAGCTGATCATCTTGATGCTTACTTTTCTGTGTGTGTCTCTCGGTGTATGCATGTGTATGTGTGTGTGTGTGTGTTTACAGTGAGGAAAACCCTGCTAAGTGAGGACGATTCATCAGCTGTCAGAGGAAAATGGGTGAACGTTTAGATTAAGGTGGATAATGGAAGGAGTGTGTGTGAGTGTGTGTGTGTGTGCGTGCGTGTGTATGTCAACCTTTGTCCTTTGGTATTTTCTTGATGGGTGGAGTGGAGTTGGTCAGTGCAACCTCTGCATCGGCTGATACCAGACCTTTGAGAAAACACACATTTATTCAGTGTGTGTGTGTGTGTCTATTAGTCTATTATTATTATATATATATATATATGTTAAAAGTCATGAAAATGTGCGAAAAGATGGTATTCCAGTTGAGGATGTTAACCTCACAGTTGTGCCCGTGCCTGGGAAAAACATGAAAGTGTCTCTGCAGCGGTGGATGACTATAACTAAATACTTTGAATAAAAACATGAAACCAAAAAAAAAAAAAAAAAAAACACAAAATGACTTTTCCTCCTGTTTTTCCACAAACAATAATTACACAAATGACTTGACGAAGACAACGATACTAAAAAACAACAAAGTAAATGACAGAAAAATGACTTGACGACGGCAACAAAAATACCAAAAAAAAAAAAAAAGAAAAGAAAATAACAGAAAAAACACAAAATGAATCCAAAAAGTCACAACAGAAGAAAAAACACAGAATGACTCAACAATTGAACAAACTGTCAAAAAAAATACACAAATGAGTCGACGACGACAAAAATAGTCAAATTACTCAAAAAACAAAGATTAAACAAAAAACAGAAAAACACATGAAATTACAAATAAACACAAATGAGTCGACGACAACAAAAATACTCAAAAAAACATACAACAAAAATAAAATACAAAAAGTGACAGGAAAATACGGAAAAATGACAAAAAAAACATACATAAATGACGCGATGACGACAAAAACTCCAAAAGTCACAAAAACCACATAATTACTCAACAATTATACAAAGTGACAACAAAAACACAAAATTACAAAAAACAAACAAAAAACAAATGAAAATGTAATTTGTTATTTTTGTTGACGTCTGAATGTTGATTTCTGTGTGTGTGTGTGTGTGTGTGCATACCCAGTCTTTCTGGGGAGCTGGAGGCGGAGCTACTGGGCTGGGACTGTAGAGGAGTGTTGGTTTCGTCCCCAGAAGGTGAGAGAGACGGACTGTCACACACTCGCTCCTGAAAAATAAAGAAGGAAAATAATCAGCAGAAGTTAACGCCCTCGTATGAAACTAAACTCACCACAAAGTTCAACACATTAACTTAATAAAGTTCAACACATTAACTTAATAAAGTTCAACACATTAACTTAATAAAGTCGTACGTCTGTGGAATACACTTAATTTAAATCAGAAAATATCATCATAGGAGAAAACAAAAGAAAAACAGAAGAAAGAAAAAAAAGAGACAGAGAGAAAAAAAATATAAGAGAAAAAAGGAGGAAAAATAAAAATAAAGGAAAAATAAAAAAGAAATAAAAAGAAAAAAGAATGAGAGAGAAAAAAAATCATAACATAAAAAAGGGAAAAAAAGGAAAAAGAAAGAAAAAGAGAGACAGAGAGAAAAAAATAAAATATAAGAGAAAAAAGGGGGAAAATTAAAAATAAAGGAAAAATTAAAAATAAATTAATTAATTAAAAAAAAGAATGAGAGAGAGAGAGAAAAAAGAAAATATCATGAAAGGGAACAAAAGCAAAAAGAAAGAAAAAAGAAACAGAGAGAATATAAAATATAAATAAATATAAGAAAAAAGGGGCAAAAAATAAAAATAAAGGAATAATAAAAAAGAAAAATAAAGAGAAAGAAGAGAAAAAAGAAGAAAGAAAAAATTGAAAAAGGAAAGAGAAAAAAAAGAAAATATAATGATAAAGAGTAAAAGAAACCCATAATAAAATATATCATGAATACAACAAATAATGGAAAATAGAGAATAACCTAATCAATAATAAACAAACTAATAATAAATGAATAATGTTATAAAACCGATACATTACAGTAATAATCATTAATAATCACCTTAATGACGGGCTCACGGTGCGCGTGCGACTGCATCTGCTGGGCGGCAGCCGCCATGTTGGCGATGCTGCTGAGGTGGTTCATCTGAGACATCGCCATGGCAACGGAGGCAGGCGGCAGCATCAGAGGGTGGGGCATCATCATGAAGGGCAGATCTAGCCCTAAAGAACATCATTAAATAATAACTAATAATATACATTTAATCATTCAACTTTAGCCAAAAAAATAGTGTTGGTTTTTCACCTGGATTTAAAACTTTGATTCTTTGGAAACGCTCGACTACAAATAAGAAATGTCAGAAATTTACCATTATTTGGGCCATAGTACAAAGTCATCTTAAAGATAGAAATACTTTTTTAAATCAGGAAGTAAAATAGGTTAAAAGTGACCAAAAATGGTGAAAAAGGTGGTGATATGGGACTTTAAAACCACAGAAATTGGTTAGAAGATGCAAATTGTGGTAAATGAATTTCAAAATGTGGAGAAAATGTGTTTAAAGTAGCAAAATATGGGCTTTAAAAATAGTGAATGTGGTTAAATTGGCAAAAAAAAAGCATGAAATATGATGAAAAAGGTTAAAAGTGACAATAATGGGTGAACATTAGTGGAAAAGGTTTATAAGTGCTGAACATGTCCGGAAAGTGGAAAAAATGTGCAGAAAAGACATTGAAATGTGATGGAGAAGTGTCAGAAATGGGAGTAATGTAGCAAAAATTAATTAAAAGGAACAAAAATATGGCAAGAAAAAGTGATGAAAACAGGTTAAAATATGTCAGTTTGGTGGAGGTGCAAAAAAATGGTAAAAATAAGCAAAAATGGCTTTAATTGTTCAAAAAAACCATTCTCAATTTCTTAAAGGCATCTGGCGACCACCTCCTGGTGTCTCTCCTAAGGGACCCTGACTGTCCCTTAAACAGTGCGCTGAAGTTAGCAACTAATCACGTACAGTTTAAGACGCACAAACTCTGAGGATAGAAGAACCTTTAGGGTGAAAGTCTGATTTACTTGCTAACTCCAGCCACCAGAGCGTGTCAGCGCACCCCGTGCCCCCCCCCCCCCCCCCCCAAATTAAAGCGTCTGCTTTCATGGCAATGAAACAATAACACTGATTGCTGTTGTTGTGATGAGTGAAGTGATAGAATAATCAATGTGAGTGATGCCACCCGCTGCCCTACTTAGTGTGTGTGTGTGTGTGTGTGTGCACGTGTGTTGATGAATTGAGTCATTTAGCTGAGTGTGTGCTGATTAATCCAGGCGGAGTGTTAATACAGGAGATGGAACGGATTAAATGGCCCACATTAACAAATACTGTCACACCTTAAACACACGCACACGCGCGCACGCACGCGCACACACACACACACACACACACACACACACACACACACACACACACACACACACACACACACACACACACACACACACACACACACACACACACACACACACACACACACACACACACACACACACACACACGTGCTGTCACAGCCTAGGTGTGCGTGTGCGTACTGTTACTCAGTAGCTGCTGCTGCTGTAGCTGCGGTTGGTTGACAGCTCCTAAGGCCGGCCCCCTTCCTCCCGTGGCTCCACCCACATTGGCTCCACCCACCGACGGGCTGGTGAGACGCTCTTTATCCCAGGAACACTCGCTTCCCCCTGAGGAGGAGAGACCACATGGTTGTACCGCAGGAAAGTCACACAAGTGAGTGAGTGTTGGTGTTTTAAATCAAATGGTCATCGTGTTAACTGGTGACTGACAAAACAAACAAACATGTAGAGATTTTACGTTTTTGGGACGAAAATACTTTTTAGGTCAAAAAAATAATAATTAAAAACAACAAAAAAAACAAAAAAAATACAAAACAACAAAAATGACAGATTCATTAAACGACAACAAAGTTGAACAAATCTACCAAGAAATACACTTAAAGACTTCACAAATACACAAAATGATAGTAAAACACTCAACATAACCCAGAAACACCCAAATACACACACAATGACTCCAAAAACACACAAAACAATTCCAAAATCACTTAAAATGACAAAAACAAGTTACCCAACACAACATAAAATACAAATAATGACAACAAAAGCACAGACACCACAACTGAAATATATACAAAATAACTGCAAAAAATTTACAAAATAACTCCAAAAATATACAAAACAAAAATAGACAGAACTACCTAAAATTAAACAGACTTCACAAATAGACAAAATGACACCAAAAACAGCAAAAATGAAACCAAAGCAAAAAATATACTGAAAATACAAAGAAAAAGTACAAAAAAAATAAAGAAATATCTGTATTAATGATCTGTTTTTTAAAGCTGACTTTAATATTGATCATGTGACCATTATAAATATAACATAACATAAAATAACTGTAGATAGAACATAAAACTGATCAAAAACTCCATCATCATCCATCTTCATCTCCCTCCATTAGCCTGAATTAGTGACTGTCTTTCTCTATTACTGCCTGTCTAAGTGTGTGTGTGTGTGTCTTTGCGTGTGTGTGTGTGTGTGTGTGTGTGAGGGGCACAGATGTTCTCTCTTCCTCCTCGTCTTCATCACTCTCTCAGGGTTCATCACAGCAGCCACTTTGGTTTTAATCGTCTGTTGAAGATCTGATGTCGTTTAACTTGTATTTATTAACTCTTATTTATTAACTCTTATTTATTAACTCTTATTCATTATCTCTTATTCATTAACTCATATTTATTAACTCATTCATTAACTCTTATTTATTAACTCTTATTCATTAACTCTTATTCATTAACTCTTATTTATTAACTCGTATTTATTAACTCGTATTTATTAACTCGTATTTATTATCTCTTATTTATTATCTCTTATTTATGAACTCTTATTCATTAACTCGTATTTATTAACTCGTATTTATTAACTCATTCATTAACTCTTATTTATTAACTCATATTTATTATCTCTTATTTATTAGCTCTTATTCATTAACTCATATTTATTAACTCGTATTTATTAACTTGTATTTATTAACTCATTCATTATCTCCTTTTTATTAACTCATATTTATTAACTCATATTATTAACTCATATTTATTAGCTCTTATTATATCTCTTATTCATTAACTCATATTTATTAACTCATATTTATTAACTCGTATTTATTAACTCATTCATTAACTCCTTTTTATTAACTTGTATTTATTAACTCATTCATTATCTCCTTTTTATTAACTCATATTTATTAACTCATATTTATTATCTCTTATTTATTATCTCTTATTCATTAACTCATATTTATTAACTCATATTTATTAACTCGTATTTATTAACTCATTCATTAACTCCTTTTTATTAACTCGTATTTATTAACTCATTCATTAACTCTTATTTATTAACTGTTATTTATTAACTCGTATTTATTAATTGTTCTTTATGAACTGTTATTTATAAACTGTTATGTATAAACTCCACTGTGGGTGGGAAACACCTGTGATACTCAAACATTCTCTTGGGATCCTCGACTGTTTTTACACGTGTCCTAAAATCTTCTAAATATCCTCATTAGTAGATCTATGTCTAATTAAACATATTATTCCTCATATTAACTTTTTTAAAATGGGAATACTTTACAGTTTTAGAGCCTGTGCTCCTCCATCTTGGAATCATGTGATCCCTTAAACAGTGCGCTCACACGCTCTGGTGGCTGAAGTTAGCAGGTAAATCTTAGACTGTTGAAGAACTTCCACCTAAATCTCCTTCTATCCTCAGGGTTTGTGTGTCTTCAACAGTCCGTGATATACTTGCTAACTTCAGCCACCAGAGCATGTCAGCGCACTGTTTAAAGGACAGTAAAGGTCCCTTAGGAGAGCTCTTCTTCTGTGCTTCATTGTCTACGACCAAAACCTCAGAGTTGCAACTGTCGCCCCTTGTGCAACTGTCGCCCCTTGTGCTCACATTTTTCGGGTCAAAACTGTTTTTATTCTTTTTCTGTAAACAAAAGGTTTACATCAACATCTTTAACTTTATCTGACTATTTTCACCACTTTTTCTTGCCACATCTTTGGTCCTTTTATTGCATTTTTGCTATATTTATTCACATTTCTGACACATTTTAATGCCTCTTATAAACCCTTTCCACCACTTCTCCACCTAATGTCACATATGTTAACCCATTATTATCATTCATACATATAATGATCCCAAAAACCAACAAAATGATAACTTAAAAACACAAAACTGCACAAAATGACTTAAAAATGGAAAAACAACACACAATCAACAGCAAAAAAAATGTAAAAATAGCCAAAATGACCCCAAAACACACAAAACAAATAGGAAAAGCCCACAACATGAGAACTGAAATACACTAAACTGCAAAAATACACAAAGTCACCTAAAAAAATACACAAAACAAGTGTACAACCCTAAACATATCCAAGAAGTAATAAAAACACACAAAACGATGATGAAAAAAAACCCACAATATGACGCTAATACATGCAAAAGACAAGAAAACACACAAAACGATGACCAGAAACACACATAATGAAATTAAAAAAAAAAAAAACAATGCACAAAATGGCCACAAAAAATATGAAATATAAACACCCGCAACATAAGAACTGAAATGATTTGCAACTTTTAACCAATCCAAAAACACAAAATGACACAAAAATACACAAAATGACTTGGTTTAAAATAGACAAAACACAAATGAAAAACACTAAATGACTCAAAAAAACACAAAATGACAATAAATGACACTAAATACACACAAAACATGCAAATAAGCATAAAAAATGCCCAAAAGACAACATGAAATCTCAAATTGACACTAAATTACTTAAAAAATGAAAACAAATGTTAAGAAAAACACCCAAAATGACTTTTTCTTGTCATATTTTTGCTCCTTTTAATGCATTTTTGCTACATTATTCCCATTTCTGACACTTCTACATCACATTTCAATGACTTTTCTGCACATTTTTTACACTTCCAAGACATTTTCAGCACTTATAAACCCTTTCCGCCACTTTTCCACTGTCATTGTAACTTTTAACGTCTTTTCACTATATTTCATGTTTATTTTTGCCAATTTAAAGTCATTACTTTCCTTCTAATGGAATCATCATAAAAACCTCCACAGTGATCGACTTTCCTCTCGCCCTAAATATCCTTTTCTCTCGTACTCGTCATTGTCCGCCTCAGTTTCCCAGGACGCCCCGAGCGCGGCTCACAAAGAAAGCGGCGGCGGCTTTGGACAAAGAAAGTGCGTCTAAAACAAAAACAGGAATCACTCTGGGTGGAATAAAAGGGAGGACGGGTAACACTATCGGCCCATTTGCCAGGTCAGCTGAAGAAAAGGAGAAATCAGCCTTTCTTCTGCCTCCGCTTTTTGTTTTGTGCGCCTTCAATAATTCAGCAGCCCAGAAGGAAAGTGTGTTTTCCAACATGTCGGACCATCTCAGGGCCGCCGGGTCACACATTTCACTTCTAACGTCCTCATTTTCAGCGTTTTACACCTTCTACACATGCTCGGATGTTCCTGTTCATCACAAACCAGTGAAAACTGTGTTTTTTTTTACTCATTAAACCAAAATATCACACCAACATCACTGGGAACTGATTTTCTACACGTGGCCTAAAACACACGAGGGCAACATTCCGCCCAGGGTCTAATTGTGTGTGATCCTCAAAGCCAACGCACAAAATGACTTCAAAAACACAAAAAAAAAAACAGCGGCAAAAATACACAAAATTATCCTAAATCACATGATATTACAGAAAAATCAAACAAAAATCCCCCAAATTATCCCAAAAACGCACAAAATGACAGGAAACTACACAAAACAACAGCAAAAATACACAAAAAAAATCAGCAAAAAATACACAAAATGATCCAAAATTTCGGAATATTATAGAGAAATAGAACAGAAATACACAAAATTATCCCAAAAACAAACAAAATGACAGGAAACTACAAAAAAAACGCAAAAATACACAAAGTTATCAAAAATCACACATTATGACCAAGAAAAACAAAAAAAGTACACAAAATTACACCAAAAACATACAAAATGACAGGAAATCTACACAAAAAACCTAGCAAAGACACACAAAATAACAGCAAAAATACACAAAATGATCCAAAATATACAGAAATTATACATAAATACAAATAAAATACACAAAAAGATCCCAAAAATATGCTGATTTATCCCAAAACACACTAAAATGACAGGAAACTACAGAAAAAATACACAAAATAACCACAAAAAACGCAAAATGATCCAAAATCTAGTGACATAAGGCGGCGTGACCGTGGATTAATGATGGTATTCATGATATGAAGAGACTATGTCAGAAACCTGAGCATCTATGGAAATCTACCAAACTTGAGGTCCATATGTTACACTTTAGGGAACTTAAGTCTTATTTAAATGAAATGATAAAAAATCCCAGATCTGAGTTCTTCCTTAAACCTATCACCTTGAATAAGAAAAAACCTCATGTTGTTTGATACCATCAACTCTATTGTTTGTCCTCTTACACCTGTGTTATGTAAAGCTGACAACAATGATTTTCTAAAGTTTTTTATCGATAAAATTCAGGATATTAAAGATCAACTTCCAATGTTCTCACACCTGGTGCTGTTGAGCTTGTTCTCCATGAGTCGTCCTCTTTTAGCCCCTATGTCTCAGCTCTGGTAACCAGAATGAAGAATTCTTTTTGTGTGTCCGATGTTCTGCCCTGTAGATTTTTTGTAAAAATATCTGATGTTATTGACCCCTGGGTTATCAATTTGGTCAACGTTTCACTTTCAACTGGTGTTTTCCAGTTCTTTTAAACACGCAATTGTGGAACCTCTTCTCAAAGAACCTAATCTGGACCTAATAGATCTAAAACATTTCAGGCCCATTTGTTGGAGAAGGTGGTCTCTGATCAGTTGGTACCCTTCTTGGAGAAATACAACACTTTTGAAACTTTTCAGTCCGGTTTTTATAAGCATCACTCCACAGACACCGCCCTGCTTAAAGTGTCTAGTGATATTATGATGTCTGCGGACTGTTCTAGTCCTGGTAGATCTCTCGTCAGCATTTGACAATGTCAGTCATCAAATCTTGTTGACAAGACTGCGTGACCTGGTCGGAATGTCATTGCCAGTCTTTGCATTGTTCTCCTCTTACTTATTGGGGAGGAGCTTTAGCGTCTCTGCAAATCAGATCCTGTCTGACTCTGTCGATTTGTTGCGTGGGGTCCCCCAGGGCTCTGTTTTGGGCCCAATTTTGTTTTTACTCTATGTCCTTCCATTAGGAAAAATTATTTGACGATGTTTCCTATCATTTGTTTGCTGATGATATTCAGCTTTATTGCTCTTTTAAGACCTCTGAGACACAGAAATTAAGCTCTTTGCTGAAATGATTTGAAATTCCTTGTGCGCACTTTATTCTGTTGATGTTTTTAAGAACAAACTGAAAACATTTTTGTTTCAGAAAGCGTTTTAAGTCCAGTGGATTATGGGTTGTTTTATGACTGCAAATATACTTTGTATTAATATTGTAATTCTGTGAAGCACTTTGTGACTTCTCTGTCTGTGAAAGGTGATATACAAATACACGACTTACTTACAAAATCACAGAATATTACAGAAATACAACAAAAATACACAAAATGATCCCAAAAACATGCAAAATGATCTCCTAAATTACACAAAACAACAGCCTAAATACACAAAATAAGAAAAAAATGTATAAAATTCCTTAAAAAACACACAAAAGTACAAGAAAAAAAAATCACAAATTGAATCGAAAAACACAAAAAAACAAGCACGCGCAAAATCGAGACAAATATACACAAATGACAGAAAAAAATTATAGAACGACAACAAAAATACACAAAAATATCCCAAAAACACACAAAATGACAAGGATAATTTTGTGTATTTTTGCTGTTGTTTTCTGTAGTTTTCCAAAAACACAGAAATACACAAAAGACAAAAATATACATTTCTCATAAAACACTTAAAAGGACAAGAAAAATTTCACAAAATGAGAGACAAATATAGGCAAATAACAGAAAGAATTACAAAATAACAACAAGAACACACAGAAATCTCTCCAAAAACAAAAAATGCAGGCAAAAAACAAACAAATGACTTAAAAACCACAGAAAATAATAAAAAAAAAACCCACACAAACCCTGGTTTTTTGTTTCCTGTATTAAAGGTGCAGTCTGCAACTCTTATAAAAGTTTGCTAAAGCTGTCACTATGTAAGGACAGCTTTACATCAAACTAATAGTTTGTGTGAAAAAAAACAGGCTCATTGAGCCCCGCCCCCTGCTGCTCCTGCAGGCTTTGGCAGATTACCAGAATGCACTGCGACCGAGCAAAAAGAACCAATCAGAGCCAGGATTGTGTAAGATGGGCTGTCTGACAGCTGTTGATCACAGGCCCCGCCCCTTTCCTGGAGCTTAAGCACTGTCTTTTTTACAGTGTATGGTCTGGAGGAGTAGAAGATAGAATTAGTGACTTTTCTGTTTGAAAGGTAATTACTGCTGCTTGATTTACATTATGTTTCATTTGTAATTGTTACTCTAGAACTATGTGCTGCATGTGTTGTTTGTGTGTGCTCAGCAGACTCCGTATGGGCTGCTGTAAGTGACGCTGTGTTGCTGCTGCTAGGTTGGTGAACTGTGTGCACATTGAGAGAGAGAAGCGCTGCAGTAATATGCTTTTAACAGTGCATGTTATATTACTGTGATGTTGCTGTCGTACTAACGTTAGCTTGTTAGCTACTCTGAGGGAGGGACTTTGGAAAGTTTGGAGGGAGGGCAAGAGAGCAGCGGGGAGGGAGGGGGAAAGAGAGATCTGAAAGTCGTGGACTGCACCTTTAATGTCATTATTCTAATGCTGACATGAAAGATGATCATGTGACCCTTAGATCAGATACAATCACATGTTTTTGGCCCAGCTGTGATAAAAGTTGCCATGTCTGCCCTTAAATGTTGTCATTAATCCCAAACAGAAGACAAAGGTGTGTGTGTGTGTGTGTGTAAGGTGAGTTTTTGTTGTCTCTGGGCTGATTGTGTAACCTTACACACTTTCTGTGAACTCACTCTAGCTACTCATGTGTCATAGTATAAACCCTGTGTAGCTGAAAACGTCTGTGTTTCATGTTTCAACCAAAGCTGAAACTTCAGAGTAACACCGTGGTCCTCACAAAGTCACAAAAACCAGACAATGTCCTCACAGAGTCACAGAAACCAGACAATGTCCCAACAAGTCACAAAAACCACACAATGTTCCCTCACATAGTCACAAAAACCACACAATGTCCCAACAAGTCACAAAAACCAGACAATGTCCTCACAGAGTCACAGAAAACCAGACAATGTCCCAACAAGTCACAAAAACCACACAATGTCCCAACAAGTCACAAAAACCACACAATGTCCTCACAGAGTCACAAAAACCACACAATGTCCCAACAAGTCACAAAAACCACACAATGTCCTCATGTCCAGAAAAAACAAGACAATGTCCCTCACAAAGTAGAAAACTGGACAATGTCCTCACAAGACACAAACACCAGACAATGTTTCTCACAAGGTACAAAAACAGAAATTTCCTCAAAAAGTGACATGAAAATCAGGTTTGATGTATACAAAGTATCGGCCTTTGCTGAAATGTGAGCAGATAACACGTGTCCGTGTGTGTGTGTACGTGTGTACCTGTGTTAGACTGCAGGTCGTCGTCCGACTCGTTGCCGTTCTGCAGATTCATCATCATCTTCATCTTTTGTAACTTCTGGAGCTCAGCCATGGCTGCTGCTGTGAGGCCTGACACACACACACGCACACCACACACACACACACACACACACACCACACACACAGTTATGAAGGCAAACATCAAAGAGCTGCTTTAAATCTCATCAACTTGTTCATCTTTCATCACTAACCAATCAGAGGTTTCATTACAGGTGACCTGTGCCATTACCCATGATGCTTTGTGAGGCGGCCTGAACACACAGAGACACACAAGCACACACACAAGCACATACGCGCTCACACTGAGAGTCAGTCTGTCGATGTCAAACCTTTTTCCATCTCGAGCGTTTTTCTGAAATGTTTCAGGGTGTGAGTGCAGATTGACGCACCTCAGGCCACACACGCACACGAACACACACACATACAAACACACAAGCAGCCCATTGTACGGACTGAGATCCCAGCTCTGTGCGCTGACCTGGAACTGACTTCTATACACAACAACCAGCAGAGTGAGAGAGATGACCTGTGTGTGTGTGTGTGTGTGTGTGTCACGGATCACCGTCTCGGAGGAATGTCCATTACACACACCGTACAGTCGTCGGCAAACTATAAAAACAAGATGAAGGGAAGAGGAGGAATTTAATTTAAAGACGAACGCATCACTGATCACATGATTAATTAAAAAGACGAGTCATCAATTAGTCCGGGAGCACAATTTGTAGCTGAACTATCCCAGACGACAATGTTCGAGAAATGTTGAAACGGGAAGATGAAAAAATTCAGACAACTTTTTTTCTCAAGAAACTTCCTTTGATGTCCTGACATGTTTCGACCAATCTCCCTCAGAGCTTTACAGTCCTTTACTTCCACATAATATATCCAAAAAGATATTTTTGTCTTCTTTTAAAATAATATATTAAGGTTTCATTTATTCAGACAAATGTTTCAGGAAATTGACTTTGATCCCGATTGATCAGCAGATGTCGTTGAAGAAGACTGGTAGTTGAAAGTCGAAATATGCCAGGAGATCAAAGTACATTTCCTGAGAAAAAAAGTCGTCAGAATAAATGAAACCTTAACATATTACTCAAAGAGAAGAAAAAATAAGAACTTGCTGTAATTATTACGTTTCATGGATGAGCGACTTTTCTTCATTTACAGAGGACACGCGACTCTACAATCCACAAACTTTAACAGCCCTTACTTTTCTTCAGCATTTAACAAGAACAATGGGCAGTAAGGTGACAAAGTATCAATACATCTCATGAAATAATGAAAATAAATACAATAAATAATAAGTGCTGAAAGAAAATCGAAAAACTTCCTCTCGTGTTTTTTTTAAAAAAATGTATTGTCAAACTTTGAAATATGTGTGTAAAATTGTTAGTTTTTAAAATAATTTTTTTCAGGAAATTTACTATAAACAAATACCTCTAGCCACTAACGGCAGCCGTCAACACACACAAAAGTTGATCACAAGAAACGAGGAGCAACAGTAGATTCATTACACCACCTCTGGTTCCACATATCGTGCATGTTTTACGTACCATTCATTTTTTTGTTTTGATTTATTCATGTATTAATAATGTTTCAATTCACCAGTAATGCGACTTATGCCTTGCTTCTTCTTATGTCTGGGAGAAAAACTCCGCCCAGTCATCAGATTATCTGGATACTATTTGGACCGTAACATTGTTCGGTAAAGTTGGCAGATATTCACAGATTCAGACTTCCAGCATCAATAACTATTTAACGAAACGTCATCGACACAAATTACGCCTCAGGCATCAGTGTGAGGTGGACAATATGATACAAAATCATTTTATATCAAACGCAGCAGAGTAAAAGTCCGCCCCCCTGTGTGTTGCATCTGTGTGGTGAGATGAAAACATAAAGCTCTCGTCCTAATTTCCCCGTAAATATCCAAATATCACACAAACAGCAAAAGATTTAATTTTAAAACAAACAAAAAAATGCTGCTTATTTGGTTTTTCTGTATTTCTGTTTTGGTTTTAAGACAGAAAAAAAACAAAATAACCACACTGTTTATTAGTTATTTTGATGTATTTAACAGAATGAGCAAAGCAATGCAGGGTACCACAACGAAGGGTACTAAAGAAACCATAACGCATCATATTTTTTTGTTTTTTCACAAAAAAGTTGTTTAAAAAACAGTAACAAAAAATAAAAAACAGATGCAAAAATAACTTTACGTTGATGAGTGGAAGGAAAATATAAAGTGGGTCTGTGAAAGCCTTTGAGGCAAAGATGAGATTTTTGGCCGGAACTCATTACGTGATGAATATTTAAAGAGAAACATGCGATGGTTGTCTGTAAACACAGATCTTCATACGTTTGGGGAACATTATCACCAACTATTTTTTTTTATTGATTATTGATTTATTATCCGAGACAAAGACACGGAGTAGAAAAACCAGGAAAGAACAACTTTGATCCAGTTTTCTTTTCTTTTTTTTTATTTTTTACTTTGGCTGAAACCTAATTTTGATCTCATTTATTAAGGGTTTTGTTTATTTTTCATTAAAAAAATAAAAAAATAAAAAAAATCCCAAGGAACACCAACAGAAAATGTTAAAAGAAAAATGGAAACTTTACTAGGAATCAAATAAACAACAAAAAAAATCTATTGTGATTTTTCTCAAATGAAAAGTGCAATTGACGATTTGCAGTCATTCATACAGAACAAAAATACAATTTTTTTTAAAATTATTATTATGATTATTTATAATAGTAATAATAATAAGGATAATATGTGTGTTTCATATATTTATACATTATATTAATATAATATAAAATGATAAAATACAAAAAACAATATTTATCAGAATAAAGTTCCATTGTAGTTCTAATCATATTTAATGTTTTGTTTGGGTTTTTAAAACTTACTTTTTATCCCTCCCACAACGTGTATCAAGTATGTAAAATATAAAAGATGATAAAATATAATTTTTTTGTTTGATTCCTTTTTAAAAACACATAAGAATGAAGAAATATGAAAGATTATAAAAATGTCTTTTCTTTGTGTTTATTTGATTCTTATTAAAAACCCTTCGATACAAAAGACTGTATATTGTTAATATAGGCTAAAAACACTGGTCTAACTCATATTAATGTGCTTGCACTTTTACAATATTTGACCCATTTCTGGTTCCTTGTTTAGTTACTTTACTGTTATTAAGCTTTTTGAATTTGTATCAAACATGCTATTTAACGTTAATATAGTTGATAACTGTAATTATATTCATATTTATGCAGAAATCATAGCAGATTATGTCGTGAGAAATGTGACATGTTCGTTACTTACTACACATTCAGTCACTTGTTTTCTACTTTAAAATAGTGTGTAAATGTGTGATATTTTATTAAAACATGCATGTGAGGGATTTCCGTGTCATGTTGGCGTCTGATTTAAAAAAAAAAGAAGATCAAAAAAATTCTATAACATTGATTAAGAACGTCTGAATTTCACGTTTTCATGATTATGGACAATTCTGAATGAAATAAGATCAATGTGCTGTTCTCAAGGTGTCTTTCTTATTTAAAAAACAAGAATGAAGTGTCGGAACGTGGACACTGGACCTCTGCAGAGGAAACACACACACACACACACACACACACACACACACACACACACACACACACACACACACACCCACACACACACACACACACACACACACACACACACACACACACACACACACACACACACACACACACACACACACACACACACAGAGAGAGAAACGCCCGCTTTGCTTCAGTGCAACCAGAAGTCGATCAATAGCAAAGGCAGAGCCACAATACTGTTCTCCATCATGACTATCAAACACACACACACACACACACACACACACACACACACACACACACACACACACACACACACACACACACACACACACACACACACACACACACACACACACACACACACACACACACACAGATCGATGGCTGTCCATCGTGTCCACGGTTACCGAGCATCGACCCCGTCACTAATGGCGACCGAGGAACCTTGGGAATTAGTGTGTGATTGATTGACGGACTGCTTTAAAGTGTGTGTGTGTGTGTGTGTGTGTGTGTTTGATCTCTGTGTGTTGTCTTTGTGTTGTTTATACATTTCTTTCCCTCGTTCCGTGCATCCCAATGGTTTTTGAAGGACGAGGAGCATAAGGAGGAAGAAACAAACAAACTGACGTTAGCAATAGAAAGCACAGAGTCGTCAGCATAGAAGACGATCCACGTCTGATCAGTTCAACGAGAAGATTTAACACAACGTGAGAAACACACACAACATTAATCATCAGGTTGGTGTGTGTTTTTAGTGTTTTTGCTCTGTTGAGACTTTGAGGAAGTTTTTCAGTGTCTTTCTTTTTCTGTTAAATGTTTTTTTTTTTGCTGTTTTGTACCCGCACTGCGCTGTTTGCTTGTGTCATCCTGTTTCAGTCGGATTGTTTTGGCCGAAAAACAAAAAAGAACTTTTGGGGCATTTTCGGCTGAAAAGTTTCAGTGGCTGAATCTTTTGGGGCATCATTATTTATTTGTGTTTTGTGTTTCATTTTGTCAATTTAGTTGTCTTTTGCGGTTTAGTTTTTTTCTCTAGCTGTTTTGTTTTTTTCTTTTCATCCTTTTATTTGTTATTTCTGTAGTGTTATCTTTTTTGTGTCCATTTCTTTCGCTGTTTTGTTTGTTTCCTTAGCTGTTTTGCGTGCTTTTTTGTCATTTTGTTTGTTATTTCTGTGATTTTACCTTTCTTTTGTGGTTTTTGTGGTTCTTTTTGTCCTTTAATTTGTTATTTCTGTAGTGTTGTCTTTTTTTGTGATTTTGTGCGTTGCTTTTGCATTTTTGGTTGTTCTTTAGCTGTTTTGTGTGTTTTTTAAACAAGCATTTTATATGTTATTTCTGCAGTTTTATTTGTTTCTTTTACTGTTTTAGTTGTGTTTTTCGTGATTTGTGCGCTTCCTTTGTCGTTTTATTTGTTTCTTTTGTTGTTTGCTGCTTTCCTTTTGCAGTTTTGTGTTTTTTTGTCAATTTATTTGTCATTTCTGGGGTTTTATCTTTTTTTGTTTGCTGTTTTGTTTGTTGTAGTATTTTTTTAGTTTTGCAATCATTCTGTGTTTTTTTTTCTTTTTTTTTCTCCGCAGTTTTCTCATGTGTTGTGCAGTCATACTGTGTTGAGTGTCTAGAACGCTATACCAGTGACCAGTGCCACATGTTAGCGTAGCAGTAGCACATTTTACCTCCTAAACCAACTGTGGCCACATGTTTAGCGTGTGCGTTGACCTCTGTGAGTGGAATCCTCTGTGGAGGCGACCTCAGGGTCTCTAAGAGCTGTGGACGGAGCCTCTCGCGTGAAACCCACCCATTTGTTAACAGAGGTTAATATTTAATGCGCTGCACCTCCATCTCTCTGACCAAGTGCTCAGAAGGTGCTTTCAGAGCCGGAGTGACACTTTGAATAAAACAAACGGGGAAACAGAGGAATTGCTCTTTGTGTTCTGGATTTAGAAACGTGTTTGTTCCTCTCGGAGCGGTGATTGCTCCTGTGCTGACTCAAACACTCTCTCCAGCACTTAGAACCACCATCTTTAGCTCCCGCTCAGAGACACTTTGTGCTTTTGTTTTCTTCCAAGGGAGCGTTGGCGTTACGAAGCTTTCTATTGGTTTAGGTGAGAAAGTCCTCGCAGAAGTCAAGGCGACAACAAAGCGATCAGCATAAGCCTCTGAAGAAGACTGGCAGTGAGAAAAAAGTTGTCTGAATAAAAGAAATCTTAACATATCAATCAAATTAAGACTGCAACAACGAATCGATAAAATCAATAAAAATCAATTATTAAAAGCGTTGGCAACGAATTCCACTGTTGATTTTTTTGGGATTTGCGCAGAGACGTTTGATTCACCTGCAGAGATTTCTGCGTGCTTGCACGAGTGTTTCTGTGCCACAAGATTTTGTGTGTGTGTGGGCAGTGTTTCTGTGTGAGTGCGCACCATGAGTGTTTGTTTGTGTGCGTGCACCATGAGTGTTTGTGTGCACGGGCAGAGCGTTTGTGTGTGCGAGCGCAACACAAGTGTTTGTGTGTGCAGGCAGAGCGTTTGTGTGTGCGTGCAGAACGTTTGTGTGTGCGAGCGCACCACAAGATTTTGTGTGTGCGCGAGGAGTATTTTTGTGTGTGTGAGTGCAGTGTTTGTGTGTGCGCGCACCATGAGTGTTCGTGTACATGAGTGTTTGTGTGCACGGGCAGATTGTTTGTGTGCACGGGCAGAGTGTTTGTGTGCGCAGGCAGAATGTTTGTGTGTGCGTGCAGAGTGTTTGTGTGTGCGTGCAGAGTGTTTGTGTGTGCGCGCACCATGAGTGATTGTGTGCTCAGGCAGAGCGTTTGTGTGTGCGTGCCACAAGCGTTTGTGTGTGCACATTTTGTGTGCGCTGATCGCTTTGATTTGCCCTTGACCTCCGTGTAATAATTCCAGCAAGTTCATTTTGTCTTCTTTTTGAATAATACGTTGAGTTTTCATTTAATCAGAAACAGTTTTTCAGTTAATATTACGCAGAAGTCAAGGAAACATCAAAGCGATCAGCAAATGACATGAAAATATTTAGAAAATTCTGTCGCAAATTTAAGATATTTTTTTATATTGGGTCACATTTAGAATCCGGTAAATTATGTGAACATTTTTCAAAATAAAAGTGCAAACTAGTGCACAGTTGTGAAAAAATGTTTTGTGGTCAACTTGAGAGTAAACTAAATCGCATGTGGCTGAAGTAGTGAAATGTCCTCAAATAAAAACCAGCAAGCATTGAACTTTTCAAGAATAAAATCCTGTATTAAAAAAGATAATGTCTAATTTCAGAAATAAAGTCAAATTTGGCACCCGGAAGAATAAATTTTAGAATAAAACATCAATCTTTCAAAAAGCAAAAGCAACATTTCAGGTCTTTTATTAATAATTAAAAAATAAATAGAAAAATGTAGGTTTTTGTTATTTTTCCAACAGGGGGCGCCTGTGTTTGTGTGTTTAAAGGTAAAAGGAAATGAAGTCAACCGCCGCCTACTGCAGGTGCACATGAGAGTCCTCAGAAGTGTGTGCGTGTGCTAAAGTGTGTGTCAGATGTGTGTGTGCATGTGTGTGGCATAAAGTGTTTACATGTGTGTTAAAGTGTGTGTTGGTGAACTCTTGTGTTAGATAAGCATTTTAGCAGCAAATCTGCTCGCATGTACTAAATCAGGAGTGTGTGTGTGTATATAAAGTGTGTGTATGTGTGTGTAAAAAAGAGACAAGGAGAACCATTGAGCTGTGTTTGAAGTGAATTAACAAGTCAAATGAGTGCCGCAGCGTTAGGTTACTGCACACGTTAACGCACACACGCACACACACACGCACGCATGCACGCACACACACAGCGTCCCTGTTGACACTAATTAATCTGACATCACTCTGGCTGCGACCGAGGTTCTTCTTGCAAAACATTTTTACTTTTGTTTTTCTCGTATTACAATTTTCTTGTCGATGGTTTCGACTCTTTTTTAAATATTTTTTTATATTTTTCTCGTCTTTTTCTTCTTTTCACCTCTTCTCCTCCTCCGTTCTTTCCCACTTTGCTGCTCTCCGCTCTGTTCCTAACAGTGTGATAAATGTCCATCTGTGATTGGCCGATGCCCCCCATCGCCACGGCGCCCGTGAGGTCGTAAACAACGGCACATCTCCCCTGGCAACCAGGCGTCTCCATGGACGCAGGCGTGTGTGTGTGTGTGCGCGCTAATGAGTGATCATAAGTGAGCAAATGTTTTCTCTGCGTCCCACTAATGTTCAACAAACACACGTGTGTGTGTGTGTGTGTGTGTGTGTGTGTGTGTGTGTGTCATTAGTATGCCACACTGAGCTGTGTCCATATGTCACCAAATTATATCATGTTTTATTTATTTTGGAGATGAAAACCAGGAAGGAAACACTGCCAGAAGAAAAATATCTGTGCTTTTATTCTGAAAGCAGAGCTTTTATTTTGAAACTGTGTCAGGATAACATTATTATCAGGAGCATTTCTTAAATTAGCAACATCACTTGACAACGGCATTGACCAATGGTTCATTTTTAGATCTCGTTCTACAAGCTTTTAATTGGAAATGTACAAACTTATTTTGAAATTAAGGTTTTCAAAATAAACTGAAAGAAACAAAAAATACTTAATACAATTGTGCATCATTGTGTTTAATAGGAATTGTGCTTTTATTTTGAAATTAAAGTTTTGAGTTAAAAATCAGAGGTCACAATTAGGTAAGCAATAGCAGTCGGTTTTATTGTGAAAGGGAGGCTTTTATTGTGAATCCTGGGATTCACAATAAAAGCTTAAGCTAATCGAGCAATAAGATGGGTTTTTAACTTTTTTAAAAGTGATTTTTGTGTGGTCAAGGTTTAGTTTGTTTTTTTTTGCATTTTTTTTTATTTATTTATTTTTGTGTGTTTTGTTGATTTATTTGTTATTTCTGTGTTTCTTTAGTTTTCTTTTGTGAAATTATTTGGTTTTATTTGCCGTTTCTTTGTGTTTTTGTGCATTTCTATTGTTGTTATGTTGTTTTCTTTTGAAATTTACAGATTTTAGTTTGAAATTAAGGCTTTAAAAATAAGCTTTTTAAAATTATGCACCTCTATGTTTAAAAAGAGTGCTTTTATTTTTAAATGAAAACTTCATGGTCACAATTTAATAAGAGATAGCATTCTATTGTGAAAGGGGGGCTTTTATTGTGAAACTTGGAATTAACCCTTAAGAACGTGAAGCAATATGATGAGCTTTTAACTTTATAAAAAGTGACTTTTAGTCTGAAGATCTCTTCTTTTTCGCATTGAGTAAGCATTTATTATAAAACCTGGACCTTTAGTTTGAAATTTAGTATTTAACAGACATTTAGTTGAAAGTAGGAGCTTTCAATATGAACCTTTTGGATTCACTTTGAAAACCAAATCTATAGGTTTTCAAAGAAATTGACTTTCATGTGGGCGAGCTTTTAACTTGAAAAGGTGACTTTTACTTTGAAACTTGCAATATTGTATTGTGTAAAATGAACCACTCCAGCATCTAAAAGAAAAAAAACCTGGACCTTCGTGAACCGTCAAAGACCAGAAACCAGAAGAAGTAGGTGGAAGGAATGGTGGTACGAAAGGATGTGCAGAAAGAGAAAAAGCAAAAAAAAGAAAATAAAAGAAAAGAATGTCAGGGAGACAAATGGGGAGCAGAAATGATGTTAAAAGCAGGACTAGGGATGGAACGGAGAGAAACAATCGCGGCCTACGCCTGGAGTGAAGGAAGACACGGAGAGATGGACAGATGGAGGAGTCTCACCCTGGAGACCAGCCATTCAATTCACACGTCCTCCAACTCATCCCTCGCTTTTTGTTTATCCTCTTGTTCCTCTTTTGGTTCTGTGTGCGTGCGTTGTGTGTGTGCGTGCATGTGTGTGTCTCACCTGAGTGTGACAGCAGGTTTGGTGACAGTAGTCCAGGAAGGCCAGGATGGAGCAGCCGAGGGTTCTCCTGGATCCCGACCACAGAACAACGTTTGGGAGGACGGCCGGGCCGAGAGCTGCAGAGAGGAGAAAACACGTCAGGAACGGTTTCTTTAGAAACGTTTCTATAGGAACAGTTCTATGGGAACGGTTCTATAAGAACGGTTCTTTAGGAACGGCTTTTAAGGAACAGTTTATATAGGAACAGTTCTTTAGGAACATTTCCTTCGGAATGCTCTTTAGGAACAGTTATAGAGAAACAGTTCTTTAGGAACGTTTCCTTAGTAATGGCTGTTTAGGAACAGTTATATAGAAACAGTTCTTTAGGAACGTTTCCTTAGGAACGACTCTTTAGGAACAGTTATATAGGAACGGTTCTTTAGGAACGTTTCCTTAAGAATGGCTCTTTAGGAATGGTTCTTTAGGAACGGTTCTATAGGAACAGTTCTTGAGGAGTGTTGTTTACAAACAGGTCTTTCAAACCAGTTCAGTCGAAATGATTCTCTCGAAATATTTTTTACAAACAGTTCTTTAGAAACAGTGATTTAGGAATGTTTACAAATGGTTCTATAGGATTGATTCTTCAGGAATGGTTTGTCAGGGTCAGATCTTTAGGAACGGTTCTTTAGAAATGGTTCTTAAGAAACAGTTATTTAGGAATGTTCTGAAGGAAAGGTTAGGAATGTTTTTAGGAACAAGTCTTTGGGAATCTTCTGAAAGAACAGTTCTCAAAAAATAATTTTTAGGAACAATTCTTTTGAAAAAGTTTTTTAGGAATGGTTCTTTAGAAACAGTTCTTTAAAAGGTAGGAATTGATAGAACGATGGTTTGTTCTGGTTTTCCACATACAATAATAGAAGTATTTTCCAGTTCTTCAGTACTTGAAGAGAACATTGTGTTTGTATTCCACACATTACCTTTAGAAATGTTTTATTGTTCTTTCAAACTTTATGGGAACTTTGTTCTGGTTTTACAAAGACTTAAGTTGAAGTTTGTTAAAAATCTTCTAAAACTTTACAAAAGCATTGTTCTAGATCTTCCCAGTCTTTACACACATGAGGACAATGTGATCCTTAAACTCCACAGACTTCCTTACAAATCGTTTAAAACTTCATGGGAACTTTGTTCTGTTTAGTTCTTGTTGGGTTCTTTCTTTCTTACTATGAATGTTATATTGTTAAGCGCTTTGATGACTTTGTTGTATTCTGCGCTATTTAAATAAAGTTGAATTGAATTGAATATCCCTGGGGTCATACTGACCACAAGGGTAAAACGTGACACATGAAACAGTCAGTCATGTTTTTAGTGGGAGGTTTAGTCATCTTGCCTTTGAGTAGTTAGTCATAGTCTAGTTTTAGTCAGGTGAGACATTAGGAACCACATACACACTGGAGAAAACAAACTAAAGTCATATACAGTAAGTCAACGTGGGGATGTTCTTTCTCTTTTCCTGTTGAGATCAATTCACTGAAAATGACCAAATACAGTTAATAACTACTGCTAATAATTCAACGTTTATATGCTTCAAATGATTTATGGACGCCTGGTTATGGGTTACGCTTGCTGGCTTCCTATTGGTCGAGATAACGCTGAAATATTCCAGACTGGGAACCAGTGAAGGTGGCACACAAACATGCACCAGGAACAAGCTTCAATATGTTAACACTTATGTCTACGTGCACACACATGTTTTACACATGCACGCACACACCAACACACACACACACACACAATCTGCTGTATTATGCATGTGCACGTGGGCATAAATAAACACAGAGAAAGAGAAGAGTACAGTAACGCGCGCGCACACACACACACACACACACACACACACACACACACACACACACACACACACACACACACACACACACACACACACACACAGGCCAACTCTCCACAGGGTGGCTGAGTAACAGATGGCCGTCCAAAGTCATTTACACCTACAGAGAGCGAAAGAACGAGGAAGGACGGAAGAATTCCAAAAGTGAGAAACACAGAAAACCAGAGTCCGTGTTTTCTTCTCAGGAACCGACACAAATGTAACATTCTGTGTTACCCGTTGGCGTATCACGTTAACTGGTGACCATTAGAACTGGTGACGTGTGACAGCAGAAAGAAGGTTTTCATGCCATCACTGGGAGTTTAAATGAATCTAAAGATGGCGGTCATCATAAAACGCACTTCAGTAGTCACGAGATAATGATGTTGTGCCGATACCGATACTAGTATCGGGAGAAGTCCTGATGCGGCACCATAAGGCTGGCATCGGTATCGGCAAGTACTAACTATTAACATGCCAATGCAATTTACAGGATCAACACCAATGAAGAAAAATCCACCAAACACCAACATAGAAGAATCCACCAAACACCAACGAAGAAGAATCCACCAAACACCAATAAAGAAGAATCCACCAAACACCAACATAGAAGGATCCAAAAAAACACCAACGAAGAAGAACCTACCAAACACCAACGAAGGAGAATCCACCAAACACTAGCGAAGAAGAATCCACCAAACACCAACATAGAAGGATCCAAAAAAACACCAACGAAGAAGAACCTACCAAACACCAACAAAGAAGAATCCACCAAACACTAGCGAAGAAGAATCCACCAAACACCAACGAAGAAGAATCCACCAAACACTAGCGAAGAAGAATCCACCAAACACCAACGAAGAAGAATCCACCAAACACCAACGAAGAAGAATCCACCAAACACCAACAAAGAAGAATCCACCAAACACCAACGAAGAATCCACCAAACACCAATGAAGAAGAATCCACCAAACACCAGCGAAGAAGAATCCACCAAACACCAGCGAAGAAGAATCCACCAAACACCAACGAAGAAGAATCCACCAAACACCAACGAAGAAGAATCCACCAAACACCAATGAAGAAGAATCCACCAAACACCAACGAAGAAGAATCCACCAAACACCAACGAAGAGGAATCCACCAAACACCAATAAAGAAGAATCTACCAAACACCAACATAGAAGGATCCAAAAAAACACCAACGAAGAAGAATCTATCAAACACCAACGAAGAAGAATCCACCAAACACCAATGAAGAAGAATCCACCAAACTCTAGCGAAGAAGAATCCACCAAACACCAACGAAGAAGAATCCACCAACCACCAATGAAGAAGAATCCACCAAACACCAACGAAGCAGAATCCACCAAACACCAACGAAGAAGAATCCACCAAACACCAATGAAGAAGAATCCACCAAACACCAACGAAGAAGAATCCACCAAACACCAACGAAGAGGAATCCACCAAACACCAATAAAGAAGAATCTACCAAACACCAACATAGAAGGATCCAAAAAAACACCAACGAAGAAGAATCTATCAAACACCAACGAAGAAGAATCCACCAAACACCAATGAAGAAGAATCCACCAAACACTAGCGAAGAAGAATCCACCAAACACCAACGAAGAAGAATCCACCAAACACCAATGAAGAAGAATCCACCAAACACCAACGAAGAAGAAT
The DNA here is from genome assembly GCF_900634775.1 of Gouania willdenowi. NCBI lineage: Eukaryota > Metazoa > Chordata > Actinopteri > Blenniiformes > Gobiesocidae > Gouania > Gouania willdenowi. The sequence continues at coordinate 1,222,343 of NC_041061.1, forward strand.
CCACCAAACACCAACGAAGAAGAATCCACCAAACACCAACGAAGAAGAATCCACCAAACTCCAATGAAGAAAAATCCACCGAACACCAACGAAGAAAAATCCACCGAACAACAACAATGTATCGGTATCGGCCGATACTAGGCTACTGGGTATCGGTATCGGCATCAGGCCAACAAAAAAGGGCTTGGGAACACCACTACTAGATAACTGCAACACCCACTGAGGAACAAGACTTTTTCGTAGCACTTTGTTTACTTCCTGTTTAAGTCTGTATCTCATTTATGACGAAACAAACGATCTGAAGTCAGTCACAGGAAAACATGACCACGAGTCGAACCCAAACACACACACACACACACACACACAGTATACTGATTGGCTTGGCCTGGCGGCAGGAAAATAACAGCACGCAAGCTCCGCCTCCATCACATTTCTGGCCAATCACACAACAGGCGAGTGTCCCGCCTTTTTCCTCGAGAACAAATGTTTGTGTCAATAAGTTTTATTAAAGTGATTTTCTCGTGGTTACGCACACACTAACAAACACATGCACAGTGTGCTGATTGGCAAAGGGGGGTGGAACTAAAACAAACCCCGCCCACATCAACATTTCTCACAACACAACAGTTTCCACACCACCAGAAGAGAAAAGTTAAAACCAGACGCAGAGAAAATGAAAGTTTGTCATTTTTAAAGGACAAATGCGTTTTAGTGTCATGCGTTCTGATTGGACGACAGACTTTGGCCAACGTTTACAACCAAATCCCACGAGAGTTGAAGCGTGAAAAGATGTGAAAGGAAAAGGCCTGAAAATGTTTGTTGGTGTGAAGCACGCACGCACATACACACATGCATACACGCACACACACACATGCATAAACACACACACGAGGGAGAGGAGCATGAAGGAATGAAAACATGAACCTTCACTCTTCCTCTGAACTCTGCTTCACCCTCTCCTGCAACACACACACAGACAGACAGACACACACACACACACACAAATACACACAGGTGTGTATTCAAAGCCTTTCCATCAACAGTCTTCTGCTACCTTTTAACTTAATACACTGTGTTACAGTACCAGGTGTGTGTGTGTGTGTGTTCATATGCATTAATCCATGTGTAAGCAATATGAAGTTGTGTGTGTGTGTGTGCGTGTGTGTGGAAAGGACATTTGATATGGCCTTCTCATTAGCCGTACAGTTCTTTGTTCAGAGTAATGACTGCAGTGTGTGTGTGTGTGTGTGTGTGTGTGTGTGTGTCTGTCCCGTTGGGTTGCCATATGTTGAGCATTAATCCTCGTCAACAGTCCACTCTGTGTATTGCACCGAGCCCAGGAACAAAGAGCAGGTCACACACACACACACACACACACACACACACACACACACACACACACACACACACACACACACACACACACACACACACACACACACACACACACACACACAGTCGACCCCTCACCTCAACCCTGTAAATACCAACAATCCTCTGCACTGTGAGCTCAGAACCAGTAACCTTTGACCCCGCCCACTTTTGACCTCATGTCTGCGTATGCTCAAACATTTCAAAATAAAAGCTTAAAAAGCCTAACTTGAAAACAGTTATATGACATTTCCAAACTGTGCTTGAGGTTTTTACATATATATATTTTTTTTACATTTGTTGATTTGAAAAATTAATGAAATATACAAACTTAGTTTAATTACTCTTGCAGATACTTTAAAAGGGCGCAAAGACGTACCCACAGCCTTTATTTATACCTTTCAAAATAAAAGCAGCTACTGAACTCTCAAACGTAAAAAGAACTGAAAAAAAGGTGAAACATTGCAATAATTCTGCTTAACCCTCCTATTAACCTTGGGGTCAATTTGACCCCATTCAATGTTTATCATTACAAAAATAATGATTCTCCTAATTTAATGGATACGATTGATTAAGTGTAAAATGATCATGATCATTTTTCATTGTGTTGAACACATAATGTACGTATTGTTGCTCCTTTGGGGTCAATTTGACCCTGAGCTATTTAAGCTGTGTAAAACATAGTCAAATAATCACCAAAACCAATAGGGTTCATAATAATGTGGTCATTAATGTTTTGTCAGTAAATTTGAGAAGATTTGGATGAAAACACTATTCAAGATAAATTAATTCTAATTAAGAGGTTTTGTCCTGATGGTGGCGCTAGAGAGCAGGTCAATGTTTATGGTTTCAACAAATAAACAAAGTGTCTGACACTAAAACTTCAATGGAAACTCATTTTCTGGAGGCAAATATCTCAGGGGTCAGATTGACCCCTGGGGTAAAATGTGATAATCAGATGTTTAAAAACCAGAGTTCAGGTTTTTCTTTAAGTTAATTAATTAACCCGGGACTCTATAATGGTTTGTTTACAGGACAACGAGCAGAAAACATTTTAGACGCCGTTGTTAGAAGGAAAACAACGATTTAACCGATCCTTGTTTTACCGTGTGCGGTAATTAGACACACACACACACACACACACACCTTAAAGTGAGGCTTCCTACTATGACACACGCGGCCCATCACCCGTCCTCCCAAATGGCCGTTTCCATGGCGACGGAGAACTTGATCAATACTTCGTCATTGGCTCTGATGTCCGGTCAGGGTCACGCACACACGCGCACACACACACACACACAGAGAGAAAACGCCCGCTTTGTGTGTGACACACACACACACACACACACGCACACACACGGCGGTGAATAAGCACGGACTCACTAACACGTTTGACAGATTTATTCTGCACCAAACATACAGAGGTCACACACACACACACACAAACTTTGGTCAGCGCTCTATACCTGATGTGTTTAATCTTTGTTCATTTATTTCTTTACTTTTATTTTCTAAATGTTTTTTAATGAAGGTAAATTAAAAGATGCAAATTGCCAAAAATAAGATTGAAATCATGATTATTTGTTTATTAATTTAGGAAAAAACAAAAGAAATATGAATTGAAAAGGAACAAAAAATAATAAAAAAAGAAGAAAATAAGTAAAATGTTAAACATGTTTAATTTGTAATTAATTAATGTAATAAATGTTTTCCTCTTATCCGTAAAAATAAAATAAATAAAAGATGCAAATAGACAAAAATAAGAATCGTGATTATTATTTTATTAATTTAAGAAAAACTAAAGAAATATAAATAGAAAAGAAGCAACAAATAATAGCAATAGAAATTAAATCAAATCAATAAAAAAAACATGGCTTTAACCCATGCTAAACATGTCTAATTTGTATTTTATTAATGTAATAAATGTTTTCCTTTTATCTGTGAAAATAAAGAAATTAAAAGATGCAAATTGCCCCCAGAAAAAAAAAAAAAAAAAATCAGGATTTTTTTTTGTTAAATTAGGTAAAACTAAATATCAATATAAAATAAACGATAAATAACAATAAAAAATAACTCTAAATAATAACAAAATATGGCTTTAAAGCATGTTAAACATGTTTAATTTGTGATTAATTAATGTAATAAATGTTTTAAAAATATTTTCCTTAATACATAAAAATAATAGAATATGAACAAATATCAATTGAAAAGAAACAAATTATAGAAAAAAATCAACATAATAAAAAAATATGGCTTTAACGCATGTCAAACATGTTTTTATTGAACTTAATTCATGTAATAAATGTTTTCCTTATTACTGAAAATATTAGAATATTAACAGTAGAAAATAGATTAAATACAACAAAAAGTAAACAAAAACATGTACATGAGGGAATAAATTATGATTAAAAATGATAAATAATGTGTTTTTTTGGATTCTATTTGTGACGTGTGTCCGTCCTTTGATGTCTTTCTTTCTCGTCCCTCATAAATCCCGTCCTCCGTCTGTGCTCGTCCTCCTTCTTCGTTTGTGGAGAAAACACCATCCATTCTTTTTAAAGAGACATCGGAGAGATGAGAGCCGGTCCGCACACGGCGCGTAATCATGGACGCTCACGCACCGAGACGAGGGCGAGCGAGCCAGAGAGAAGGGGAGAGAGAGAGAGATGGATGTTTGCTCTCCTCCAGGCTTCCTGCTCTTTGATTGGACAGATGAATGACTTCATTGTCTGTCCGTGTTTGCGTTTCTCTCACTCGCAGTGAAGAAGAAGAAGAAGACGGATGGAGGGAGAGAGGGATGAGGTAATAATAGATATTGATTGATAGAAGAAGTAGAGTGAAAATAATAAAGGAGGAGGAAGAGATCGGCTAAAACAGGCGGAGGGAAAGTGTATTGATCATCTCCTCCTCTCCGATCATCGCTCATTACAAGTCTGTCTATATCTATACTTCTAGATCTATACACACATCCCTATCAGCTGTGGTTATTTATATCTGTACCTCTATCAGTCTATGTCTACACTAATCCCTAACTATGTCTATCTATCTATCTCTAGACCAATCTCTATAACTATTCATCTGTGTCATTCTACTTAGTATACGTATATGCACTAACTTTGATTTTTCATAAATTACTTCTGTTATTGTTTTTATTCAAAGAGTCCAAATATTATGTGGTGCATCTAATTGGCCATGACTGCTGGTTTAAAAATAAAACCTTAAAATGATTCTAAATCTATTCAAATGCATTTTCTGCCTTATTTTAGTTCGATTATAGTCCTGTATAAGATTTATAAGTATTTCTATTTTTATTTCCATCAAAATATTCATAAAAACCTTTCCCAATGATGAACATTTGACGAATGTGGTAAATGTGGTAAAAATCCTTATATGTCATTGGCCCATTTATAGACTTATCCATATTTTTTTCTTCTACATCTATCTGGACATCTATCTATCTATCTACCGACCTATATCTATCTACCAGTATCTACCTACCTATATCTATCTACCAGTATCTATCTATCTATCTATCTATCAGTATCTATCTATCTATCTACCAGTATCTACCTACCTATATCTACCTACCAGTATCTATCTATCTACCAGTATCTATCTATCTACCTACCTATATCTATCTACCAGTATCTATCTATCTACCTACCTATATCTATCTACCTACCTATATCTATCTACCAGTATCTACCTACCTATATCTACCTACCAGTATCTATCTATCTACCAGTATCTATCTATCTACCTACCTATATCTATCTACCTACCTATATCTATCTACCAGTATCTATCTATCTATCTATCTATCCACCAGTATCTATCTACCAGTATCTATCTATCTATCTATCTATCTATCTATCTATCTATCTACCAGTATCTATCTATCTATCTATCCACCAGTATCTATCTACCAGTATCTATCTATCTACCAGTATCTATCTATCTATCTATCTACCAGTATCTATTTATCTATCTATCTACCAGTATCAATCTATCTACCAGTATCAATCTATCTATCTACCAGTATCTATCTACCAGTATCTATCTATCTATCTACCAGTATCTATCTACCAGTATCTATCTATCTATCTATCTATCTATCTATCTATCTATCTATCTATCTATCTATCAGTATCTATCTATCTACCAGTATCTATCTATCTATCTATCTATCTATCTATCTATCTATCTACCAGTATCTATCTATCTATCTATCTATCAGTATCTATCTATCTACCAGTATCAATCTATCCACCAGTATCTATCTATCTATCTATCTACCAGTATCTATCTATCTATCTATCTATCAGTATCTATCTATCTACCAGTATCAATCTATCCACCAGTATCTATCTATCTATCTATCTACCAGTATCTATCTATCTATCTATCTATCTACCAGTATCTATTTATCTATCTATCTACCAGTATCAATCTATCTACCAGTATCTATCTATCTATCTATCTATCTACCAGTATCTATCTATCTATCTATCTATCTATCTATCTATCTATCTATCTATCTATCTATCTATCTACCAGTATCTATCTATCTATCTATCTATCTACCAGTATCAATCTATCTACCAGTATCTATCTATCTACCAGTATCAATCTATCTACCAGTATCTATCTATCTATCTATCTATCTATCTATCTATCTATCTATCTACCAGTATCTATTTATCTATCTATCCACCAGTATCTATCTATCTATCTATCTATCTATCTATCCACCAGTATCTATCTATCTATCTATCTATCTATCCACCAGTATCTATCTATCTATCTATCTATCTACCAGTATCAATCTATCTACCAGTATCAATCTATCTACCAGTATCAATCTATCTACCAGTATTGATCTATCTATCTATCTACCAGTATCAATCTATCTACCAGTATCTATCTATCTACCTATCTACCTATCTATCTATCTATCTATCTATCTATCAGTATCTACCTATCTATCAGTATCTATCTATCTATCTATCCACCAGTATCTATCTGTCTATCCATCAGTATCTATCTACCAGTATCTACCAGTATCTATCTATCCACCAGTATCTATCTATCTACCTATCTACCAGTATCTATCTACCAGTATCTATCTACCAGTATCAATCTATCCACCAGTATCTATCTATCTATCTATCTATCTATCTATCTATCTATCTATCCATCTACCAGTATCCATCTACCAGTATCTATCTACCAGTATCTATCTATCTATCTATCTATCTATCTATCTATCCTTCTATCTAACTATCAAAATCTATCAATTTATCTATCTAATTAACTACCAGTATCTATCTACCTATCTACCTACCAATTTATCTATCTAGTATCTATCTATCTATGTATCAACATCTATCTATCTGTATCTATCTGTCTATATCTAGATGAACAGGTGTGCTACGAGACAAGAGACAAAAACACTCTTGCATTTTTAACCAGCACTTATTAAATATTAAACACTACACACACACTACACACACACACAATCGCTGACGAGACAAGTTATACAGGTCGATGGGCAACAGTGGCCTGTGTGTGTGTGTGTGTGTGTGTGTGTTGGCTTTAAGCGTCATTACCTTAATTCCCCGGCATGTGGGCACACACGCACGCACGCACACACACACACGCACACACACACGCACACACACACGCACACACATGTTAGCAGTTAGGAGGTAAAACTCTAACAGACTCTGGCTGTTCCTTTGAAGTTCAAAACAAACGATAACAACAGGAAGTTTTCAATGCGCCACATCGAGAAGGAATGTTCAAAAAAACACTGGAACGTTCCATATGGAGTGGGTGGGGTGGGGGTGGGGGGGTCAAACATCAATCAAACACAAACTACTGTGATTCCTAAAAGTTGTCAGACTGATTATTGATTGTGATCGGACAAAAAAAAAACCGCAAAAAAAGATTCACAAAATACACAAAGTTCAAAACAGCTCCATAAAAACACAAGAATTACTGAAAAACTGTGCAAAATGAAAAAGAAAAAAAACAACACACAACTAAAATAATCTAAGTTACTCCCAAAACACACAAAATTACAGATAAAATAAACAAAATAACAAAAAATATATCACAAAATGACTCCTTATAAACACAACAATTACAGAAAACTATATAAAAAAACAACAAATAAAGTAAACAACAGACAACTAAACACACAAAATGACAACAAAATGACACAACATATCAAACAACAATAAAACAACAATAAAAACACAAAATGACTGTTTAAAAACAGAATAAAGTATTAAGAAACACACATCAGTTCCACAGCAGCTACTGCCTCCTATTGGACGGGAGAACGACTGTCCAAACATGGCCCCGCCCCCTTCACCCTTTGACCCTGTATAGCCAGCGCTTCTATGTGCTAAGCTAACACAAAAAATTGTGCAAAAACATGCAAAACGAGAAAAAAAGGAGGGATCAGCCTCAGCTCTACTCTGAGCTCCTCCTTCACTTTAGAGACGTTTGAATGTTTCTTTATTGGAACAGAAGAAGAAGACGATGACGACTAAGAAGAAGAAGAAGAAGACGACGACTAAAAAGAAGACGATGACGACTAAGAAGAAGACGACGACTAAAAAGAAGACGATGACTAAAAAGAAGATGAGTAAGAAGAAAAACTAATAAATAGAAGACAACGACGACTAAGAAGAAGAAGATAACGACTAAGAAAAAAAAGACGACAACTAATAAAGAGAAGAAGACAACAACTAAGAAGACGATGACTTAAGAGAAGATGAGTAAGAATAAAAAGAACAAGAAAACGACTAAGAAAAAGAAGACGACGACTAATAAATAGAAGAAAAAGAAGAAAAAGAGGAAGACGACTAAGAAGAAGAAGATGAAGAAAACAACTAAGAAGATGAAGGATAAAGAGGGTGAGAGTGACCTCTGACCTTCATCAGATCGATGCCCCTCCCTCTCTCCTCATCCTCCCTCTCCCTTCCACCTGTCCTCCCTCTCTCCCTCGCTCCCCCGCTGCAGTTAAGTCAGTGTAATGTAAATGATGTGCCATCGATCGCCCTGACAGAGCAAGGACGCTCACCTCTCCTCCTCCTCCTCTTCATCCTCCTGTCATCTCTCCCTCTGTTTCACACCCCCTCTTTTATCCCTCTCTCTCCCCCTATTGTTCTTCCACAGCATCTGCTCTCTCTCTCTCTCTCTCTCTCTCTCCCTCCACTCTTCCGTAGCTCATCTTTCATCTCTTGCCGCTCTGCAGTTCATCTCTGAGAGTAACCTTCGCTCACCACACGCACGCACGCGCATGCACGCACGCGCATGCACGCACGCGCATGCACGCACGCAACTTTTTTGGGGTCGAGCCACATTCTAAAAAGATTCACACAGGAAAACATTTTCATTTCCTTCTAAAAATTAAAAAACATGCAAATCGAGAAGAAAACAAAGATTCCTAGAGGAGGTTGTCTTATCAAAAATATACACAAAACAATCCCCCAACACACACAAAAAAACGACGACAAAATGACATAAGAACATAAAACATGAAATACACAACACAAAACATGCAAAATGACAACAAAACGCACAAAAAATGTCAACAAATAGAAAAAAATAACTGAAAAATATATCAAACAACAAGAGTAAAAACACACAAAATAACAATGTAAACCAAAAAGAAGAGAAACTTGCAATGCAAATGACATTCACAAACACACAAAAATGACATTAAAAAACAAAGGAAATTTAAAAACATGCAAATTAAGAAGAAAAACAAAAGATTCCCAGAGGAGGGAAAAACATCTTACATACATTTGTGTATTTTTGTTGCTGTTTTATGTAATTCATTGTCATTTTGTGTGTTTTTGTTGTTATTTGATATATTTTTCAGACACACACACACACACACACACACACACACACACACACACACACACACACACACACACACACACACACACACACACACACACACACACACACACACACACACACACACACACACACACACACACACCTCATTTAACTGGTCTTTTTTCTTCTCCTCATCCCACAGAGGACGGAGACAATCCAATAAACGCCGCACCTCTCAACAGCTGGAGTGTGTGTGTGTGTGTGTGTGCAGAGTCAGCAGAATAAACTAGGATGACACTGTGAGCGTTGGACAGGAATGTCACAGCGAAGGAGAGAGAGATGAAGAAGAAGAGGAGGAAGAGTGAGGAAGGACACGAGAAGAAGAAGAAAACTCCGGGGACTCCGAGTGACACACACACACACACACACACACACACACGCACGCACACAGTCCAATAACATCAGGTTTTGGGTTCATTTCCCACAATGCTTTGCAGCTAACACTCACATGGTCACCAGGTGAACCCAAACACCACCTGGTATGAGACCATACAGCTAACCACTGACCAGATATATATATCTGTATTTATTTTAGTAATTGTTTTTTTCATGATTATGTGATTTTTTAATTGTTGGGTGTATTAATCGAAATCGTAATAAAATTTTAATGAATTGATCAGCCCTACTCCAGGGGGTCCTCTTTAAAATGAATAGTTCTCGTTAGATCAGAATGCAGTTTAGTATAAATACTATAGAAACATAGTCATGTGATATATCATTTCAAAGGTAATTCAACGTAGATTACGATTATGCCTCGCACAATTTGATTTTGGTCCCTTTTTGGCAATTTCCATTAAATACGTTTTCTCATTGATTTGTGAGTCAAATATTGCGTCAGTTTTTGGTACCGAATCATTAGTGTTGTAGTAGTCGAGACTGGTCTTGAGACCAAATTTTAAAGGTCTCGGTCTCGTCTTGGACTCGGGATTTTCCCTCAAGACCGTTGGAGACCAGCACTAATTCCTGCTATTTTTAAACTTTTTTATAATGTGATAATAACACGGAGAAGAACGGGATAAAACAATCCTTCATTCATTCTTTAATCCACCCCATATAATGACCACAACCTTCCTTAATGTGACTGAGTGACGCACACACACACACGCACACACGCACATGCACACACACACACACACACACACACGGTAAGCCTGGATCCTACAATAAGTCCAGTTTTATGACTATGTGTATCACACCGACAGCTGAATCAATATTAGTTTACACTGGTCATGACGGACACACTGACACACACACACACACCAGACACACACACACACACTGAATCTTCTAGAATGTATTATTATTATCACAGATTACACACACACACACACTTTATTCTGATTCACCCTCGTGGTAGGTCTTCTTCACCATGTAAGGACACACACACACACACACACACACACATGCATTGACACACACACAGTAATATAAAAAGGATGAACATTCAAAGAGTTGTAAAGTTTTATCAGATTCAATAATGGCTCCGTGTGCTCCTCCTGTTTAACACACACACACGTGCACGCACACGGACACACACACGTGCACACACACGAACACACACGGTGTAACAGCCAACATGACGCCGGCCAAACACACAGACTTTCGATGCTTTCCAACAGGTTTTAATGGAGTGAGGAGCTCAGAGTAGAGCTGTAGATCCCACATGAGTTGGTCCGCCCCCTGCTGGAGAATCCACTCACAGCAAGTCCCGCCCACAGCATTTCAATGGTGGAAATATGTTTATTTTTTATGTTTATTATTATCTATCATTTATTATCACTTATTTTATTTATTGTGTTTTTTTGTGTTTAAAGTCTGTAAAACAAATTCAGACATTTTCTTCTTAACACATTAAATAGGTCATAAATGTTTTCCTTAAAACACGTAAACGGCCATTCAACCATTTATAATGTAATAGTAGAGCTATGGCTTCACAAACTGTTTCATATGTCTGTGTTCAGGATTTAATGGGCGGGGCAGAAATCATGGCCGCGTTAGGTAACGGAGCCATCATTAGCATAAACCCGACCCTGTTGCTGAAGCACACCAAACCACCGTGGACTACAGCGGACGCAATTCGTCCCCCAGCCGAAAACAAACCACATATTCAGACTCGGGGGAATAAAACACGTCCGCTGGTGCCACATTTTCTATGAAATTAGCACTTTTTTTGCACTGCGATTTCGTTTTTTGCCTCGTGCGGGCGCAGTTCTAACTGCCCTGGTTTCCACATGTTCAACCTGTTGCCCTCTGGTAGGCGCTACAGATGTATCAAAGCTAGAACAAACAGACTCAAGAACAGTTTCTTTCCGAAAGGCATAACCACTCTGAACTCTCATATGCACTAAATCTACAATACCATACACTGTTATGCAATATTATCTGACTGGTGCAATATACTGGGCAATGTGCAATAGTTTCTATGCAATACGCTGGCACAGTATTATGTTAATACTGATATGAGTGTATGTGAACTTTTTTTTAAATCTATTTATATTGTATATACATTGTTTATTCTTATGTTTGTATTTTTATGGGGAGCGCTATCTCATTACATGTTATGTAATGATAATAAAAGGCTATTCTATTCTATTCTACCCGGGAGGGGTGCACATATTAGGACTCGGGCGGAGCAGACCTTTCCGCTGACACATCGTTTGGCCTGATCCGAGCACTTTTGAAAAACCAATGGGAGAAGCTGGAGCCACTTTCACACTGCTCTCTCCCATAGGGTTAGGGTTAGTACACGGAGGCGGAGCCCTACCCGTGTGTGGGTGTGGTTCTAGCACCTCTAACTGACACGCCCCCAGCATTTCTGAGCAGAGAGAAGTGCTTGTTTTTCCATTGTTTTGAGACCTAATTTTATATACTTCACAATTTTTTACAAAATTGTGTGTATTTGTTGCTGTAATCTTTTTGTGTTTTTTTGTTTGTTTTGTGAGTACTGCATATATTTTGTAATTTGATGTTTTTCAGTCTATTTTTCTCACATTTTGTGCACTTTTGTTTTTTTTTTTCATTTTTGTTGTCGTTTTGTGTGTTGTCATTTTTTGGAGTCCAGTGTATTTTTCCTTTAATCTCTTATGTTTTTTTAGTCGTCTTGTGTGTTTATGAAATTATTGTGTGTATTTTACCTGTCATATAGTTTGATTATGTCATTTTGTGTATTTTTTTTCTCTAATTCTGTATTTATGAAGTCATTTTGTGCATTTTTCTCTGTTAGTTGTTAAGTTGTTTCATGTATTCTTCTGCTTATATACATTTTTTTGGTGTATTTCTGGTGGTTCCTTTTTGTATTTTCTGTAATTTTGTATTTTTTTGGAGGTACTTTATATGTTTTTTGTTGATAAAATAGCCCCGCCCCTTTTACTCTTTGATTCTGCTGAATCAGCGCTGCTACGTGCTAAGCTAACCCAACATCTCAGATGAAAAAGCACATTTACCGTCTGCAAGAAAACAACAAAAAACAAACACAATTACACAAACATATTTTTAAAACAATGAAAACAAACGGCTAGGTTTAGAAGGAAAATTTATACTTATTTGTTTCATAAAAAAGTTTTCACCACAAACTTCTTCTCGATTTCTTTTCAAAGTCAGAATTTTGGGGGAAATGTGCGTTTAGTCGCTTCGTCAGCGTTTCTAGAACACTGTTTAGTCACAAAGGAACAAGCTTTAAATAAAGAAAAATAAAGTCGGTTTTAAAGCTCCACATTTATGACGTTGAAACGTTTGTTTCCAGGAAAGAAACGACTGTTACACACCACAGACTCAGATATATACTGGAACACTGGAGAAAAGATGATGATCCCAGTCTGAGTCATAGAGGAGGAAATTATAACGCTGATAAAGAGAATTAAAAAACATAATAAATGAACAAAATAAGTGATAATAAATGATAATGATATTCTAAAATGACTTCATACACACACACACACAACAAAAATACACTAAAACACATTAAAAACACACAAACTGGTTGTTGCACACACAAAACAACAAATCACCCCACAGAATTAGAAAAGAAAAATACACAAAATGACAAAGAAATTTGAAAAAATAAAAAAACGGCAAGAAAAACCCAAAACGACAACAAAAACTACACAAGACAACTACAAAAACACACAAAATGTGAGAAAAATACACTAAAACAATAAATTACAGCAAAAACATTAACTTACTGAAAAATACAATAAAAACATTAAACTACAGAAATACAGAAAAAACATTAAATTACTGAAAAATACAATAAAAACATTAAATTACAGAAATACAGAAAAAACATTAAATTACTGAAAAATACAATAAAAACATTAAATTACAGAAATACAGAAAAAACATTAAATTACTGAAAAATACAATAAAAACATTACATTACAGAAATACAGAAAAAACATTAAATTACTGAAAAATATAATAAAAACATTAAATTACTGAAAAATACTATAAAAACATTAAATTACAGAAAAATACACAAAACAGCAAAAAAAAGACCACAAAAATACACTAAAACACACAAATTATTTGTTGCACACAAAACAACAAATCACCCCACAGAATTAGCAAAGAAAAATACACAAAATGAAAAGAAAATGAAAAAAAAAAAACGGCAAGAAAAACCCAAAACGACAACAAAAACTACACAAGACTACTACAAAAACACACAAAATGTGAGAAAAATACACTAAAACATTAAATTACAGAAAAAACATTAAATTACTGAAAAAACATTAAATTACTGAAAAATACACTAAAAACATTAAATTACAGAAATACAGAAAAAACATTGAATTACAAAAAAAAAAAACATTAAATTACAGAAAAATACACTACTCCAAAAACACACAAAACGGCAAAAAAAAAAAAAAAACCACAAAAATACACTAAAACACATCAAAAACACAAAAACTGTTTGTTGCACACACAAAAAAAACAAATCACCCCACAGAATTAGAAAAGAAAAATACACAAAATGACGGGATTTGGAAAAAAAAGGTCAACAAAAACCTAAAACAACAACATAAATACACAAAACAAGAACAAAAATACACAACACAACTACAAAAATGCACAAAATGAGATGAAATTTTTAAAAAATGACCACATAAACACCCAAAGTGACTTCATAAAGAGGCAAAACGACAACTACAAACAAAAACGCACAAAATGAGAGAAAAACACACCCAACAACATTGAATTACAGAAAAATACACACACTCTTCGTTGTTTCCTGTGCTCTGATTGGTTGTTAAGCTAAAGCTGATGTTAATATTGATCATGTGACCCTCAGATCAGATCTAATTAGCTGTGATAGAAGTTGTCGTCTCTGTGAAGAATAAACGATAAAATCTTTAACCAGTTTGTATTTCCTGTAGCGTTGTGTTTCTAATATCTAAATATAACTATTAATATAAATATTAAGATGGTGAACAGATTATTTGTGTTTTTAAACAGTAAATGAATAATCGGAGGGACACACACAGAGTTTACTGATTATTGTGTCAAAGTGAGGACGAGGAGCAGGAATGTGTGTGAACCTCTGTCTCATGTTCCCCCATCCTCCACTCCTCCCTCCCACCCCCCTCTCTCTGAATCACAAAAGGAAAACAATGTGTGTGTGTGTGTGTGTGTGTCGTCCCCCATCACCCACACACTGTTTGCTCTGTTGTTACTTTTACTTTCTGTGTTTTCTCTCTCTGTCATATTTCCTTTTCTGTGTGATTTCATGCTCCAGCTGCTCCTTTATCCCCTGCTCTCATGTTGTGTTAACATCTAACAATACACACGCACACGCACCTCTGTGACTTTTTAAACATCAACCAGGCTCAACTATTTATACCACAAGCTAACTTTATACACCAGGCCTGAGCGCGACGGCTACATGCTACATGCTAAACATGAACGTGCTTGTTGTTAATTCCTAATGTGTTTAAGCATCAGCAACATGTAAACCTTTAACACAAAGATGGAAAACTTTTATCATGTTTATTGTGTATTTTTCTGTAATTTAATGTTTGTAATTTAATTTTAGTGTATTCTTCTGTAATTTTATGTTTATTGTGTATTTTTCTGTAATTTAATGTTTTTAGTGTATTTTTCTGTAATTTAAAGTTTTTTAAAGTATTCTTCTGTAATGTATTGTTTTTTAGTGTATTTTTCAGTAATTTGATGTTTTTTCTGTATTTTTCAGTAATTTAACATTTTTTAGTGTATTCTTTAGTGTAATTTAATGTATTTTTTTTCTTTTTGTAGTTGTCGCTTGTATTTGTGTTGCCATTTTGTGTGTTCATGAAAGCAATTATGTATTTATGTTGTCCTTTCAGATGTTGTCATTTTCCAAAATGATGGCAAAATACACAAAATTATTTTTTTTAATTTTTGCTGTTTTTGGAGTATAGTGTATTTTTCTGTAATTTAATGTTTATTTCTGTATTTTTCAATAATGTAATGTTTTTCATGTATTTTTCTGTAATTTAATGTTTTTTCTATAATTTAGGGTTTTTAGTGTATTTTTCAGTAATTTAATGTTTTTTTCTGTATTTTTCTGTAATTTAACGTTTTTTTCTGTAATTTAACGTTTTTCTGTATTTTTCTCTAATATTTTTTTTTAGACTTTTTGTAGTTGTCCTGAGTATTTGTGTTGCCATTTTCTGTGTTTGTTGTCATTTTCCAAAATTATGACAAAATAGTATTTTTCTGTAATTTAATGTTTTTAGTTTATTTTATCTATTTTTGTGTATTTTTGTTGTGGTTTTGTGTGTTTATGAAGTCATTTGGGGTTTTTGTTGTACATTTTTTTGACATTTCTTTGTCTTTTTGTAGTTTTTTTGTCTCATTAAGTTTTCTTGTTGTCGTTTTGTGCGTTTATGAAATCATTTTGTGTATTTTTTCGGTCATTTAGTTTGAGTTTGTCATTTTGTGCGTCATGAGTCATTTTGTGTATTTTTAAAAGCTGTTTTATTCTGGTCTAAATCTTTGGTTTTGTTTTGTTTTTTAACAAATCTGAGAAAACTTTTTGTCCAACTGTTTACAAAACAAACAAAGTTTCACCATTTCTTCCAAACGCTACAGTTTTGATATTTGCTGCTCTGACCTTTTCTGTCTCTGTCCTTCATTAAACACTCTATGCTCCTCCTCTTTTTTAACTTCTCTCTTCTTCTTCTTCGCACGCTGAAGCCTTTCAAACCTCCTCCTTTGTTAAATCCTCCTGTTTTCTTCTGCTTTACTTTGTTTAGCTTTTATTTTATTGTCGATTTTTCATTTGCATGTGAAAACAACTTCTCAGAGCAACGTGTGAGGAACATTCCATGTCATTTCAAGAAACGAAAAACACCACCAAAAAAAACATAAAACATGAGAAATATTATGTTTTCAAAAATAAATGTTTGCCACATGCAACTTTTTTTTTTTTAAATATTTGTTATGTTACGATAAAAAAACTAATCAACAATAAATGATTATTAGACACAGAGTCAAGCTACAATGACCTCATGTAAATGAAAAATAAAAATGAAGAAGAAAAATAGTTTTATATACAAAGACTAATTTTGTATCTCTTACATTCTCATATGCAGTTATGGACCAATGAAAATAGTAAAAAAAAATATATATATATACATATATATCCTAAAAAAGAGGAACCTTTACATAATAAATTAAAAAGGAGATCAATTATTTTTCTTACATTCCAACATGCAGTTATTGGCCAATGAAAATAGTTTAAAAACAAGTTCTGATGAACTACGTCCAGGCCTGTGGAACGTCTCCGCACCGTATAGCACGTACCACGTTTCTGAGAATCCAGTCAAATGACTCGGTTTCATCGAGTTAAAAAAAGGTCTACGGTGACATCTGTTCATAGAATATCTATGTCAAATTACAGCCCGATTCAACAAGTATTAACGGAAGAGCAATCATTTGTTAAATGGGGGCCCCTCCGTGGCACAGAGTAATGGGCCCCATTTACAGTATATATTGGTATGTGTCAATGATTTGGTACCACCAACTGTCACAATATTTGACTGACAAATAAATGAGAAAACAACTTTAATGGAAAAAAGCTTGGGCCTCCAGGCCCCTAATTGAATTGTGCGAAGCATAATCATAATCTACGTTGAATTACCTTTGAAATGATATACCACACGACTATGTTCCTATAAATTTGGAAATGATCAAAAATGGGGGGTGGGTCCCCGGGTAGGGTTGGGCACCGAAAACCGGTTCCAAAAAGGAATCCTAACGTCCGCTTCCAGAACCATTACGAAGATGTTTGCATTTTGATTCTTTTTTTCGATTCCTAAATGCCCACACAAGTTTGTGTGTGTGTCTGGCTACGGTTTCAGTTTGAACCGCGGAGCAGAAGGGAGAGAGGAACTCATCACTGGTAAAAATCCCAGTAAAACTACAGAAAACACTCACCAGGAATAAATATTATCTCTCTGGTAAAGACAGTAGCTCTAACAACTGGTAAAATGATAAACTGGTGATATTACTGCCTGTGAATACAGTACGGGGACGCATTTACTCCTCCTCTGGGTCCTAGTGCCAGCCGACCAGTGAAGCCTGTTCCGTTTACCGAGGTCCGTGTGTTTAATAAGTCCATGTGAAGGTCTGCATATTTATGCCTCTGTCCATCCACTCTTTTCATTATATCCATGTCTTTTAAGGCTTTTATTACATAGTGTCAGCTGTAGTCCGGGCCGCCGCCATCTTGGATTATGTCGTCACCAGTGCGTCATCGCCACAAGACGCGCAAGCGCAGAATGACCCAAATAACTGTAAAGAGGTCTAATATTAGTCTATTTTATTTTTAAAGTGGTGTTTTTTTGTGTCTTTAGGTGTCCACCCCACCTGGGCCCCGACTCCAATTACATTTATGTATATAATATGTTCCCTACAATATAAACAGGTTCACAATATAATAATTTTTTATAGTTTCTGTTTCCACTGTATCCAGAATAATAATAATAATTCTCAACAAGAACTATTGATTGATTTGTCACATGACTGTTCCAGGGTTTGAGTTTGTTTTATTTAGTTTCACATCTACCTGTAGATCTATGTTTTTTAGACTGATGACAACTTGTTTGTAGTTTTATTTCAGAAAGTTTCACTTTTACAGTTACAGTTGGAGACCTTTGTATTGAATACTGTAGTTACATTACAGCAACCAAATTAAACTATATCAACTCAGTGAATTAATAAAAATGGCCTGTGTAAAGACTTTTTCAAACTAAAAAATTCTCCTGTGAAATCTGTCACCTGTTGACCTGCACAACTCAAAGAATCGGAATCGAAATTGAGAATCGGAATCAGAATCAGAATCAGTAAAATCCAAACGATGCCCAACCCTACCCCCGGGCCCCATTTAAAAAAAAAAGGGCTCCAAGCTTCTCATCATATTTATACCAAACTGCATTCTGATCTAACGAGAACTAACGGAGGAGTCATTTGAAAAAAACGGGCCCCTCCGTGGCACGTACGGAGTAATGGGCCCCATTTATAAATTGATATGTGTCAATGATTTGGTATCACCAACCGTTGTAATATTTGACTCACAAATAAATGAGAAATCGACTTTTCTTTTTTTTGGCCCCGCCCGGGCCCCAAATTGAAAATTGGGCTCCGAGCATCGATGCGTACACTTCCATAGATTATAGCTACCAAATTTCAGCCCAATCCGTTAACGAATAAGAGAGGAGTAGTGATTTTAACTAGTGTACACAACAACAAAGTGAGGGCGTTTTGAGTCCGGTCACTCGGCCTAAAAACAAGTATATGTTCATATTTCTACAGCGTGAGCCAAGAACCAATACATATATGTGACATAGCTCTACGCTGATCTAATTACAGGGAGCTGAGACATATGCTAAGTAGTTTACTGAAGGCCCAAACATGTTCCAGACCCAAACTTTTTTCCCAATTTTGAGGAGCTGGCATGTCTATCAGATAGGATGTATAACAGATATTTACAGTATATATATATGAGAAAGTAGGTGGAGCTGTATTACTATACCACATTTACCTTTCCTATGTGATGTAGTTGCTGAGATATTGGAAGCTGAAAATGGCTCCAATTTTTGCACGAAAATTGCGCAAATTGACAAACTCACAAACGCCACTCACTTAATTGTCGCAAGAAAGTTTTAATTCGATCAAACTACAAATTTACAGTGTGAATATTAAATAAAATCTGAATTTTTTGAGACCAAAGTGCGTGGGATGTCCTGAAAATGTGTTGAAATGACATGGAATGACTCGTAAATGCTACTGCCTTCATTTGTACCAACTTTTATCAATCTCACATTGAAATTTTCAGAAATTTTATATTTTTACAATTAAGTGTAGATAAAACAAACCCAAACAAAACTAAGATCAAAAAGTGAAAAATTTGTTATTTTTTGTTTTTTTCCACCTTTTCTTTCATGTTATTGAGAAACAAATAGTTCCGTTGTTGTCGATTCTTTGTTTATTTGTGTTTCTTAGACAAAGTGTGTTGTTGTCGTGTTGCAAGATAAGAAAAAGTGTGTGTTTTTTGTACTTGGTGTGTGTGAAGACGTGTGTGTGTGTGACTCTCTGCGTGTGTTTGTGTTTGAAGTGGAAGAGTTTAAACTGAGACGCACAACTTTGAAGTAGCATTTCCTGCCTCGGAGGATGAAAGCTGTGTGTCTGTGTGTGTGTGTGTGTGTGTGTGTGTCTGTGTGTGTGCGCGCGTGACCCACTTGGAGCCATCAAATACCACAGGCCCTCGCTCTCCGTGTGAACTCTGCGTAGGAGTGTGTGTTTTGGTGATTTGTGCACCTGTGTGTGTTTTGCTAATAAATTGTTGTAGATCAGTGTGTGTGTGTGTGTGTGTGTGTGTGTGTGTGATTCCCTGATGCTTTGTTTTAAGGGTGACCTACAAAATCCACTCTTTCTGTCACTTTCAAACCTTCAGACCTCCCAAACTCACTGATAAATCTCACTTTCTCTGCATTAATTAAAAAGCTTTTCAAAATGAAAGAAAACAAAAGCTTTGTGCTAGGCTAAAACAAAAATGTGGGATTGATCACTACTTTCTAAGCTAACTCAAACATGTGAGACCAGTTGCTACATGCTAAGCTAACCCAAAGTAATTGACTGGTCGCTATGTACTAAGCTAACCCAAATATATGGACTGGTTGTTACATGCTAAGATAACCCAAACATGTGAGACTGGTCCCTGCGTCCTAAGCTAACCCAAACATGTGAGGCTGGTTGCTACGTGCTAAGCTAACCTAAACATGTGAAACTGATCGCTATGTGCTAAACTAACCCAAACATTTGGATAAATCCCTACATACCAAGCTAACCCAAATAACTGCACTGGTCGCTACGTGCTAAGCTAACCCAAACTTGTTGGACTGGTTGCTACATGGTAAGTTAACCAAATATATGGGAATGGTCACTATGTGCTAAGCTAACCCAAACATATGGGACTGTTTGAAACGAGCTAAGCTAACACCAAACGTGTGGGACTGTTTGCTACATGCTAAGCTAATCCAAATATTTGCACTGGTCGCTACATGCTAAGCTAACCCAAATGTGTGGGACTGGTTGCTACATGGTAAGTTAACCAAATATATGGGACTGTTTGAAACGAGCTAAGCTAACACCAAACGTGAGGGACTGGTCGCTACATGCAAAGCTAATCCAAACATGTGGGAATGATTGCTATGTGCTAAGCTAATTCAAATGTTTTGGACTGGTTGCTATGTGCCAAGCTAACCAAAACATGTGGCATTTATTGTTATGTGGTAAGCTAACACAAATGTGTGGGACTGGTTGCTACATGGTAAGTTAACCAAATATATGGGACTGTTTGAAACGAGCTAAGCTAACACCAAACGTGTGGGACTGGTCGCTACATGCTAAGCTAACCCAAATGTGTGGGACTGGTTGCTACATGGTAAGTTAACCAAATATATGGGACTGTTTGAAACGAGCTAAGCTAACACCAAACGTGTGGGACTGGTCGCTACATGCTAAGCTAATCCAAACATGTGGGAATGATTGCTATGTGCTAAGCTAATTCAAATGTTTTGGACTGGTTGCTATGTGCCAAGCTAACCCAAACATGTGGCATTTATCGTTATGTGGTAAGCTAACACAAATATTTGGACATAGTCGCTACATGCTAAACCAGGGGTCTGCAACCTGTGGCTCTGGACCCTCATGTGGCTGTTTGACTCTTTTGCAATGGCTCCCTATAGCTTTAAAAAAAACCTATTGAAATAAAGAGTTGTTATTTTCCAACAGAGGCTATTATTGATTAATGACAAATAAAATCAAGATATAACAATTTGTTAACCTAAAAATAAATCACATTGTACAATGACTCAGCACCTTCCTACTTCACTTCCTGCAACATCTACAGACCATCAACTTTCCTGCACCTGTGGCAAACCTTCAGTTTTAAATCCCTGGTAAATAACTAAACTAACAAAAACACTATTCTGGAAGAAAATAGAGATTTTAATTGTGTGGGAACAGATTCATTTAACCACCAATGTACAGGTTAAATATGTATGTTTTATGTGTGGCAAGAAATGAGAAATTAGCATGTGTTGATCACATGATCATGTGTTATCAAACTTCAAGTTCCTTTTGGTGGCCCTTTAAATACATTAACTAAAAATAATCTTCTTTATATAACATTGTGTTCATGTAAACTGAGATGTGTAAGAATTTGAAGATGCAAGATACTGTTTAGTTGTTATTTCATTTTATTTTAATCTGTTTTTAAGTTGCCATTTACATGATCAATATAAATCAAATCATGAAATCAAACATTATTCTATGTCATTTTAACTGTATAGAATTTCATTCACTGTATTGTCTTCATTGAGAAGGTTTTTTTTCCGGCTCCAGGAGGACTTTAATCCGGGTGAGATGAGGCAAAATGGCTCCTTTGAGAGGGTTGCAGATCCCTGTGCTAAACCAACCCAAACATGTGTGTCTGATCACTACATGCTAAGCTAACCCAAACATGTGGGACTGATTGAAACAAGCTATGCTAACCCAAACATGTGAAATTAATCGCTATGTGCTAAGCTAACCCAAACATGTGAAATTAATCGCTATGTGCTAAGCTAACCCAAACATGTGAAATTAATCGCTATGTGCTAAGCTAACCCAAACATGTAAAATCAATCGCTATGTGCTAAGCTAACCCAAACATGTGAAATTAATCGCTATGTGCTAAGCTAACCCAAACATGTAAAATGAATCGCTATGTGCTAAGCTAACCCAAACATGTGAAATTAATCGCTATGTGCTAAGCTAACCCAAACATGTAAAATTAATCGCTTTGTGCTAAGCTAATCCAAACATGTGAAATTTATCGCTATGTGCTAAGCTAACCCAAACATGTGAAATTAATCGCTATGTGCTAAGCTAACCCAAACATGTAAAATTAATCGCTATGTGCTAAGCTAACCCAAACATGTGAAATTAATCGCTATGTGCTAAGCTAACCCAAACATGTGAAATTAATCGCTATGTGCTAAACTAACCCAAACATGTAAAATTAATCGCTATGTGCTAAGCTAACCCCAATATTTTGGACTATTTGCTACATGCTGAGCTAACCCAAACATGTGGGACTGGTTGCTACGTGCTAAGCTAACCAAAACATGTGGGACTGGTTGCTACGTGCTAAGCTAACCAAAACATGTGGGACTGGTCACTATGTGCTAAGCTAACCAAACGTGAAACTGGTTGCTACGTGCTCAGCTAACCAAACATGTGAGACTGGTCGCTACGTGCTAAGCTAACCAAACATGTGAGACTGGTTGCTACGTGCTAAGCTAACCCTCTGCTTGTGTTTTTGTCAGTGCAGTTCTGCTGTGTATAAACATGAAATTAATGATAATAGTGAACTTTATTACACATATTAAACATGTTTGGAATTAATTCAGAAAGTTTATCAGTGTGTAACAATGTCTGATTAAAGAAAGACGAGGAACTGATTAAGTGAACTCTGAACCGCAACTCTGGAAAACAGTAAACAGGAAGTGTAACCATGAAAACCACAACAGCCGTACAAAGGGTCGCATACAAAGACGGATGGCTAATGTTGCTACGATGAGTCGGAAGTGTAACCATGGAAACCACCAGAGGGACGTTAACACACGTTAGTTGTTGCTTATATAGCCGATCTCAGTCCTGTAAACTGTAATAAACTCACACACACACAGATACACCGTAAATCTCCCCATAATACGACCTCTGAGCATACGTGTGTGTGCGTATGTACGTGTGTGTGTGTGCGTGCGCGTGTTTTATAGGTGTTGTAAATTTGGCTGCTGGCGTTGTTTTTTTATCAGCATATTCGCAAGCTGTTTAGCCAACGGTGCAGATGTCACTGTTAACACACACACACCAAACAATACACACATAAAGAAACTACAGACAGAGACACACACACATACACAGTTTATAAAGTGTGTGTGTGTGTGGGGGGTGACAATTTGCATCTACCCATTCCTCCCTGTTTTTAAACAAATGTGTGTTGGATGTGAAGGTCAATCGTGTGTGTGTGTGTGTGTGTTATTTGATTAATGCTGAGAACAGTGGTGTGTTTAGAGAGAGGTCACAACCCTTCAGCTTCCATTCAATCAGAGAGAGAGAGCGAGAGAAAACCTTCATCCTCTTTTTCTACCTCCTCCTCACCTCCGATTCCTCGGTTTTCCCCCTCGTTGGTCCTTTGGGAATTTGATAAGCCTTAGTCAGCACACACGCACACGCACGCACACACACACACACA
Organism: Gouania willdenowi; assembly: GCF_900634775.1. Lineage (NCBI taxonomy): Eukaryota > Metazoa > Chordata > Actinopteri > Blenniiformes > Gobiesocidae > Gouania > Gouania willdenowi. The sequence goes on from NC_041061.1 coordinate 1,246,419, forward strand.
CACACCTGAGCTAAAGCTTCTTCTTCCACCTCGAGCTCAAATCGCCCGTCGATACTTTCGTCATCTGTCCAACGTCATCATGGCAGATTCCAGAGAAGGATTCCAAACTGTCTGGAAGTTCCTTCAATTTTTTTTTAAATTTTTTTTTACAATTTAAGCCCATTTTTCCCCTTTATCTGCAACTACACCAAACTCTCCATATTTTATCCTATTTTCATCCCTTTTTTTGCCAGATTTTTGTTCCTTTTAAAGCATTTTTGCTACATTATTCCCTTTTCTGACACTTCTACGTCACATTTGGATTCCTTTTCTGCACATTTTTTCCACTTTCCAGACATCTTCAACACTTATAAACCTTTTCCACCTAATGCCACATATGTTGACCCATTATTGTGACTTTTTCAACATATTTCAAGATTATTTTCGCCAATTTACCCACATTCACCATTTGTCATGCCCATTATTTGCCAGTTTAAACTAATTGTTCATACTTTTTAAATTACATTACATTTTTTAACCAATTTCACAACGTCTTCAACTACTTTTGGTCACTTTGAACCTATTTTTTTATTTTTTTTTATTTCTACTCAAAACAATGATGCACAGCGTTAAGATGACTATATACTATGGCCCAAATATTAATGAACTTCCTGACACTTCTACATCACATTTCAATGCCTTTTCTGCACATTTTGTCCACTTTCAACACATTTTCAGCACTTATAAACCCTTTCCACCTAATATCACATATGTTGACCCATTATTGTCTCTTTTAACCTCTTTTCAACCTATTCTATGTTCATCTTTGCCAATTTAACCACATTTAATGCCCATATATTGGTAGTTTAAAATAATTTTCCCAACAATTTTAACTCTACTACACACAATTTGCAACTTTTAAGCAATTTCTGTGGTTTTTAAATTCCCTTTTCAATGAAAATGTCTTGAAAGTGGAAAAAAAGGCTTAAATATGTGATGGAGAAGTGTCAGAAATGTAGCAAAAATGCTTTAAATGGAGCAAAAATATGTTCAAAAATGGAAAGTTTGGTGTAGTTGCAGAAAAAGTGTAAAATAAACGAAAATGGGCTGAAATTGTGCAATAAAAATATTCTTAGTTTTTTAAAGGCATCTGGTGACACCCCCTCCCAGTGTCCAATCCTCCGATTATGGCCGAGTCAACACTTCCTCTTTTCCTCCTCTTTCCATTAATTCTACGTTTGAAGCTCTCAGCCAATTAGACGCTGTTTATCCACCGCTTTCCAATCAAGCCCCGCCTCCTCCTCCTCCTTTTTCATTTTTAATTACTTTCTTTTGTGACTTGGAACCCCCCCTCACCCCTCCTTAACATGCCTCCCACGCACACACACACACACACATGCACACACACTATCTTCAGGAACAAATTAATTAAACGTGTGACTTTAACTCAAAGTGTGTGATGTTCCACATTCGACCACTACAACACACTTTACATCATTTTTACATGAATTTGTGACAAATGAGGTCATTTGACCTTCCTATTAATCTTGGGGTCAATTTGACACCACTCAATGTTTATCATTCAACAAATAATAGTTGACTTTTTTATTTTTTTTGCTTTGTGTTTAATGATTTTTCCTAATTTCATGGGTCCAATTGATTTAGCATAAAATTATCACAAAAATGACGTGTCATTGTGCTGAACACTAGGGATGTCCCAATACTACTTTTTCAATACAGCCTTGCGTATCGGCCAATACCAATATTGATCCGATACTATTACTTTTTTAATTAAAAATAATGACTTATTTTGTAGTGTGGAATGTTAGAAAAGGTTTGATCACGTGAACAATAGTCAGCAACAGTAGGGATGAGAAAAACTGACCCATTTATTATTAACCAATTGGCTAAATACATTTTAACCTTCAACATAATATCTACAGTATTCTACAGTTGAATAAATTTGATAAAAAGTGAATTGGAAAAAATAAAAAAGAAGATAATAAAAATCGGAAATTTGAATCCGAAATCTGATATTTGTTTTCAGGCTGATATCAGACAGATATCAATATCGGATCAAGCTGTTCTAGCTGTGAAAATCTTTACGAACTTAACAACAAGAAAAAATACATAAAAAAACTAAAAAATTATGAAAAATAAAATCATAAAATGATTACGTAGACTCGTAGAAAAAATCTGTAAGCAAATATCCCTGGGGTCAGAGTGACCTGCATAAAAAACACACAATTAACAACGAAATACACAAAATAACCATAACAGACTGAAAATGACAAAAGAAATCTTACAAAACTTTAAAAAAATACATGAAATGACAGCAAAAATACACTAAAAACCCACAAAAAAACTCAGATTTCTGATAATCATTTTCTAGAACACACAAATTAACAACAAAATACATTAAAAAAAAAAAAAAAAACTACAAAATGACAACAAAAAAAATCATACAAAACTTTAAAAATACATGAAATGACAACAAAAAACCCAATTTTCTGATAGTACGGGTAAAATATGTTATTTGTAATATTTGAAGATAATATTTGGGTTAAAACATGGTAAACACATACAGACACACACACATACACAGATAAATGTGTTATATACATATCAAAAACAGGGAGAATCAACGATTAATACAACTCAGATTAGCATGCTAGCTTAGGCGCGCTAGCTTAGCCAACTGATGTAGATTTGAAAATATCAAATATACTTCTAAAAAACCCAACAAAAACAACCAAAATGAAAAAAAACCAACAATTTAATCAAAATTACTTTGAGTACAAACAAAACAATAACAACAAAACACACAAAAAAAGAACAAAAAACATCAAAAAGACACAAATCATCAAGAAAAATGTATAAAGAGCTTGAAAGACATACAACAAAATAGGAAAAAAACCTCCAAAAATCACCATATTTAAACAGGAAACTCACAAACAACAAAAAAGTTCTGTTATTTTCATTTTTATTTAGTTAACTTTCAATTTAAAAAAGCCCCCATTTATTTCTTCAGTTAATTTTGTTTCATTTTGTCTTTTTGCTGCTTTAAAAAGTTTTTCAAGAGAGGGAAACATTTACTAAATGCAGGGATGTCCAGAAGCGTAGGTGGTGGGTGGAATGACCTACTACTCTTTGTGACCGCCTTCTACTCTTAAACATCTTCATAAATGATACCTTATCCCTTTAGCACTGCACGAATATCTGTATTATTACGTGAATATCTGTAAAAGTCAGGTTTTTCTATTAGCTCTGTCTGCTAGCATAGCATCTCTTCTTCACTGCTAGAATAGCTGCATGCCAACCGAACACTGGCGGCTGCAACTGAAGGAAAACAATCATTCTCTCAAAACATTTCCCCAATAATATAATAAATGTTAACATTCACAACATTACTGAATTCAACTAAATTAAAAATTACACAATGAAAAGAGTCGCGAGTAAGAATAATTCACAAACCAAATTTGAAAAAAGTTGATTTTGAAGGGTTTTTTAGTTCTTCTCTATTTTTTTAAACATTCATAATCAGTATCTTCATAAATCATGAATAAAAAGTCCTGTATCCAGGGTACTGGGTTACAAAAATCACAAATCTAAGGGTTTATGTAAGATTTACCAAAACTCACTCTACAAGGTTTGGTTTGTAGGTGCTTGACAGTGGATGGAGACTAAGAGTCTTTATTAAGCAGCAACGTTTCATTAGCGACAGTAATAATAATCAAACACTCACACACACACAGAAAGTGTGTGTGTGTGGTGGGGGTTCTTATTTGACAGCGTGCTGTTACATTGTTTCCTCTGAGTAGAAAATTACAGAGGAGAGGATTTCTTCAATGACAAGCTATCAAAACCCCAGCGTGACCACACACACACACACACACACACTCCTACTGAAACACACACACACACACACTCCTACTGAAACAAACACACACACACACACTCCTACTGAAACACACACATACACACACGCACACACGCATACGCACACACACACACACACACGAACACTCCTACTGAAACACACACACACTCCTACTGAAACACACACACACACACACACACACACACACACACACACACACACACACACACACACACACACACACACACACACACACACACACACACACACACACACACACACACACACACACACACACACACACACACACACACACACACACACACACACACACTCCTACTGAAACACAGCATTGTGTGAAATAAATATTAGTATAAATACTAACGTCACTAATCTTTCGTCCCAATTTGTGAAATGCAATATTTTTTTAATGATATTTCACATGTTCACAGACAAAGCTGGTCCCATTAGACTAATGTAACTATTAAGATTATTACACTAAATATACTGAATGATTAAATCATCAGCTTGATCTGGTTTAATTATAGGAAATCTGAGATATTTATCAATCATAACTTTATGTAACTCTTTATCATTATTAAACAAGATTCAGCAGCAGTGAAAACACTAATAAAGTTATTTGTGCTTTTTATGTTTGTTTTTTTTTAAATTAATTTCATTTTAAGTGAGGAAATAAATGAATTACATACAGTAACACTAATAGAGTGACACACATGCACTAATATATTCCATAAAATATCAGCTCATGCCTCTTTTAATGTGTCTAGTGTTGATTTATTCAAATGAATGTGTTTGTAAGGAACCTGTTTACACCAAGTTGGGAATTGTTTTATTATTTGTAGTTTTTATTTATTGTGATATTTATCGTTATCGTGATAAATACCAGAAATCAGTGGGATAATTGTTTTAGTCTATATCGCCCATCCCTACCAGAAAGCATGATCACCAACGGAACCAGAACACTTAAAGTTAATGTGTGACTGAAAACTATGACAAGTACCTGAAAGAGTATTTTCAGAGAGTTTAGGATTATTGCAAACAGGAAGAAATAAGAAAAACAAGGAAAACTTTGCACGCGCGCACACACACACACACACAAACACACACTCTCTGAGTGATGAGGCCTCGTTCCTCCACAAACGCCTCCATCACTTTAACAACTGTTATTATTCTAATCGTGATGACATGTTTTTAAATGGATTATTACACGTTTTCATTAATAACACGCTGTCTTTTCTGATGGGTGCACACACACACACACGCACACACACACATCCCGTACAGTTAAACACAGTAAGAAAAAAATTGACAAATTTTTTTTAGCGCTTCTGACATGTTGCTAATTAGTAATTAAAGTTTGTGCTAATAACACGCTGTCTGCCGAAGTTTGGGCAAGACAAGGTGGGCGACAAACACACAGACACACACACACACTAACAAACAGATACACACACACGCTGTTGTCATGTCTTTAATTGATCCCCCGCTGTAATTATTTATGCAGATGTGTTTTTCCTTTTTAAAAATGGGGGATAATTACATTTCCTGCCTGTTTTTATTAATAACGCCTTGTCTGTGGGACGAGAACACACACACACACACACACTTTACCTGTCAGCCTCTCGCTGCCCTCAGCATCCTTTCACCCCCTCATCCTCTTCCTCCTCATCTTCCTCAATCTCTAAACCCGTTTCTTTTTCCTTCGTTCCATGCGTTTCCTGTCCTCTGACAGTCGGTAACGGAGGATGAGAGTTCCGATTGTCTGTGATTGCGTAAAATGCAGAATTTAGTTCCTGAAACCCAAGTGGCAATATTGTTATTATTATTTAAATATTTTTAATTATTTCTCAAGTGTTAAATCTGAAACTGAATATAGCCTTATGAACATGTTTTTAGGAAAATATCGCACGGAGTCTCACGTGATCTCGTGCGCATTTCTGTACATTTACATCAAGAGGAAACGTGATTAAGACACGATCAAACACTAAGGTATCATCAGCGTAGAGCTCAACTCTCCAGAAGTTTTACCTGAGTCAAACCAACTTTGATAAGTTGGTCATAATTTGAAAGTGTTTTGTGTGCTTTTGTTTTTTGTTTCATGTCTTTTTATCATTGAGCATATTTTCTTCCTAATTTCTATGTTTTACGTCGTTTTGTCATTCTGTTTTTTATTTTTATTATTATTTTAGATACTTTACTCTAATTTGTTGTTTTTGATGCCGCTATATGTTAAGCTAACGCAGAGTTGGCTAAGTTTGAGTATTTTTGTAGTTGTCTTGTGTGTTTTTGTAGTAGATTTTATGTATTTTTGGAGTAGATTTTGTGTATTTTTATTTACATTTTCTATATATTTTTTATTGTGTGTGTTTTTGTTGTTTTGTGTTTGCCCGTTATTTTTGTTTTCACTTTCACTGGTTTTCCATACTTCCTTGTCATTTTCCTTTATTTTTCTTTTTTTGGAGGATATTTGTGGTTGAATCTCATCAGGTTTTAGAGTTAAAGCCACTTTTAGTGTGTTTTTGGAGTCTGTCATTGTGCGTATTTCTGCTGTCATTTTGTACATTTCTTTCCTAATTCAGATGCGTTATAAGTGTTTTTGTTGTGTTGTGTTTCTGCATTTTTGGATTTATTTTGGATACTTAGATTTTTTATTTTTGTTGTGGATTTGTCTGTTTTTCGAGTCATTTTGTGTAGGGATGTAACGACTAATCGTAAGGCAGTTAAAAAACGATTCATAGGTATCACGGTTCATATCAATTTTCTGAAAATTTAATCGCAGTACTTTTTTTAAACATATATATATTTATCGTTCTCTTGTCCAAATGCTGAGGTGGCAGGTGGAATCTGCTACTACTTTCTTTCTGGCCGCCTTCTACTCTTAAACATGTTCATAAATGATTCCTCACCCCTTTAGCACCGAAAGAATATCTGTAATATTACGTGAATATCTGTAAAAGTCACGTTTTTCTATTAGCTCTGTCTGCTAGCATAGCATCTCTTCTTCACTGCACAGAATAGCTGCATCCCAACCAACCACTGGGTTACCAGCGCCCTCTGCTGGCCCAAACAAATATCGGCAGACTCTTTTTTTTTTTTAAAGTCTAATTGTTCAAGCACAGAATACATTTTCATTTGCACTTTTAAAAAGAAAAAGAACTATTATGCAGTTTTGCATTGTTTACTATAGAACCAGAATTTAAATTAATATGCTTCTTCTCTTGTATTATTCCTTTATTAGATTTATTTTTAGTTAAATTGCACTGTTTTGAATAGTTTATCAAGGGATTCTTTTGACAATGAAAAATAAAAGGAAAATAGTACAATATTTACTAGTTTTTTTCCCAAAAAAATAAAGGAATATTTTTCAATCATCATTTGGTCTACAGCCCCATTTTGTAAAATAAATCGTGAGAGAATTGTATCGTGAACCCAGTATCGTGAATCGAATCGTATCGGGAGTTGAGTGAATCGTTACATCCCTAATTTTGTGTGTTTTTCTTTTCCTTTTATTTTGTTGTTTTGTGTGCTTTTGTCATCGTGCATATTTTTGTTATCATTTTCTATCTTTTTCTCATAATTTATATGACTTTTTGGTTGTTTCATGTTTTTGTTATCATTCTGTGATTTTTTTTTCATTTTGGATACTTGCTGCACCAAACTTCAAATCTCAGGCTAACTCATGTGCTCTCAAGCTCGTTTCTGTGCGTTTACATCGAGAGGAGACGTGATTAGGACACAATTGAACACCAAGGTATCGTCAGCGTAGCGCTCGACTCTCCAGAAGTTATACAGGAGTTTTCCCCGAGTCAAACTGACTTTGATGTTTCTCGATGACTCAGCATAAACTTCTACACAACACAAAGTGTTTAAAGTATTTAAACGGACACGCGCACAGCAGAGGGCAGAAGGAAAGAAAACAGGGGGAGGAGGAGAGGAGGAGGATTCACCTGGTGAACGAGGGGAAAGCTGTTGTGACACTCACTAATGTGATTTCTAAAGCAATCTGCTAAGTGCACCTAAGAGAGCAACGTGTGTGTGTTTGTGTTCACAGCCATCAAATAATCTTATTGCAAACACCCCCACCGCCACCACATCTCTCACCTCTTCTTGTGATGCCAAACATAAAAAAATAACTTTTTTCACTTACTGTTAAAATTGTAAAAACTCTGAAAGTAATAAAGATAGTAAACTAATAAAGATAGTAAAGTAATTCATTTAATTTTGTAAACCCTGAGGTTTTCATTGAAAATCAGACACTTCTTCTCAATGACTTACCGGTTTAAATATAGATTAAATACAAATTACAAGAATGTAGAATTGTACATTTATAGTACACAATGAAATTGATTAATAATAAATTATGAGCTGGATACAAGCAATAAGTGCGGAAGACAAAAACAACCAATATTGGAAAAGTAAAAATTCTAATAAAAATGATTCATATAATAATTATCACAGATAAAATAAAATGTTATTTTATCATCAATAAATTAAACTTCTTTCAAAATAACATTTCAAAAATATGTTCTGCATTCGCATTTACCTAACGATTGCAACAGCATAAACCTAGCATTAGCACTAACCTAGCATTAACGCTAACACCTAGCATAAACCTAGCAATACCACTATAAATTAGCATTAGCATCAGCCTAGCAATAGGAAGAGCATTTCAAATAATGAAAAAATGATTAATAATAAAAGTGTGAAAGACAAAAACAACTAATATTGAAAAAGTCATAAAGTTGTTGATATTTTTAAATAAGAAAGTGAAAAATAATCTTATTGTTACCCAAGATAATTAAAAATTCGTAGACTATCATAAACGCTTAAGTATATGTTATTTAGGCAATAAATTAAACTTTTTAACATATCGAAATCAAATCATTAAGAAAAAAAAAATTAATTAATAATAAATAAAGTAACGTTTAGATTAAAAAATAAACGTTTCCACTGAGTGGTTTAAATGCAGTTTAATGTTGATAGATTAAAATTAATTAATTAATTGAAACTAAATATTAAGAACTTTTATTTTCAATAAAAAATAATTAATAACAAAGCTATGTTTAAATTAAAAAATAAAACGAGCAAAATTTTTCCGCGGACGGGTTAAAACCATCACATTTCAACAGGCTGATCTCCAGTGACCTCACACACACACACACACACGCACGCACGCACCTCTAACAAACGGATGAACACGCTCCAACGTTTTTCTTCTTCCCTAAAACGGTCCGAGAACGTTCACTTGTTTGGTTTTTCTCACCTATCTCTGCTGTTTTAGCTTCAGATGGATTAACACACACACACAAGCACGTGCACACACACACACACACACACACACACACACACACACAAGCACGTGCACACACCTCCAATTCACTCTAAACTCAGAGACTGAACGGTCTCTTTGTGAAACTTTATCTTTCCGTAACGCACATGTTGACCTGCTGCTGTGCGTGCGCGCACGCACGCACGCAACACGCACACGCACAGAGAGAGCAGGTCATATTTCTCACTTTGATCTTCCTTCAACCATCAGATAAAAACACTGTTCTCTGGGTCAGCCCTTCAAAATGAAAGCCTGTAGCACCTTATTTTGTTAGTTTACTGTTAATTCCATGAATGTGATGAAACAAATAAAGAGTGTGAACACGTCGCTCTGAGCCTGCATGTGATTGGTCGCTCACACACCTGAGTGAGTCGACCTCAGCCAAGACTTTAACCTTTATCAATTAACCACGAGCACAAAGTGGACACACACACGTACGCAGGCGCACACACAAAACCTGAGCTGCCACGAAAAGTGATAGCTCTGTTTGTCCATCCTGTGTGTGTGTGCGTTCTCACAGGTCGTCGTGATAAGAACAGCCCAAAATAACGCTCCGACATCAACAACCCTCCTTCTGTCACATATTATTGATTCACACACACGCACGGTGTTGTTTCTCAGCTTTATAGCTGCAACTAACGATTATTTTCATAATCGATTAATCGACAATTCAGATTTAAACACAGTTTATCTATAAAGCACATATGCTGTAAAACCATGTTTAAGCGGATCAAACTGAAATAAAAGTCTCTCACACAAACAAATGTTTGCACACAAGTCATTCACAAACACTGGTGCATGCACAAACTAGGGGTTGAACAGACTAGTCAACTTTAGCGTTGTCTCGCGACTCTGTCTACGCAACGTCGACTAGTCGCAGTACCTGACTTTTGCCCAAGATGGCGGTGCAACACAGCAAATGAGGGTCCTAGTACCCCTGCACAACAAGAAAACAAAGTGTGAACGGCGGGCTCTGAGGAAGCCTCGGGGCTTAACAGTTACCGTAGACTTACGGTAGGCGAAGCAGCAGTGTTCCTGGATGTACTTAGCTTCTATAGCATGTCCCGTGTTCCAGGGGCTGGCGGTGTTGTGCCAAAGTCTGTGACCCCAGGGGTTGGAACTATCGCCATCTGCGGTCATAGATTTTTTTCGGGCCACAGATTTTGGCACAACACCAGCACTCGGCTGCCACTCGGCTCAGCTTCGGCTCTTGATGACATCATCGACTAGTCGACCAGTATGCACATAGAGTCAACCTTTAAAATGATGTAGTCGTTCAACCCTACAAACACACACTTGTGGTGCGTGCACAAACAAACACTTGTACGTGCACACAGAATAACACTCCTGCGTGCACACACAATACCACTTGTGCGCCCATACACAAACACTCCCTCCGCACACAAACACTTGGGTGCGAGTACACAAAATACTCTGTGCGTGCACACACACAGGCACTCGTAGTGCGCGTGCACACAAGCACTCGCGGCGCGCACACACAAGCACTTTGCACACACACAAACACTTGTATTGTGCTCCCACATAAACACTTGCACGCACACAAACACTTGTGGTGCGCGCACACACAAGCACTCAGCAGGCACACAAACACTCGTGGTGCGCACACACAACAATCACTCTGCATGCGCACACAAACAGTCGTGTTGTGCTCACACACAAACACTTGTGCGTGCACACACAAATCTCTGCAGGTGAATCAAACGGCTCTGCGTCACAGTCAGTGACAAAGCGCACGACGCAACAGATCGATAATTCAATTTGTTGCCAACGCTTTTAATAGTGGATTTTTATCGGTTTTATCGATTCGTTGTTGCAGCCTTTCTCAGCTCATTATCTCATAAGAGTATTATTATCAATACACAAAAATATCAAGTTCATGTAATTTGTCACGGACGTATTAATAATAGATCTGTTCATGTCCTTTATTTTTTCATATTCATTCCAAACGTTCTTAAACAATGAAGTCTTTAGATTTGACAGATATTCTGAAAATGTTTATTGCGTTTATTGTGTAGAGTGTTTTCGTGTAGTTTTGACAACGTTTTGTGCATTTTTTGTAATTTTTGTGCATTTCTCGTCATCTTTGTGTATTGTTGTTGTCATTTCCGGTGGTTTTGTCGTCATGTCGTTAGCAGGTCCATTGCCTTTAGCTCATGACTAATGATTCCAGAGCGTAATGAGTCTGTGCAGATGTTTTTGGGTCCAAAGTTGAAAAAATGAAGGAAAACGTGGATCTAAAAAAAGCTCAAACTGAGGAGTTCATCTACTGTAAACAGAGCTGGACTTTCCTTCTTTAGCCTTGGCTTCACTGCTCTGTGAGCGTGGGAGTCAGTGTGTGTGTGTGTGTTGACCCAAGCATCACCCTGAGCCTCCATCAGAGCGTCTGTACTTTATTAAAAATGCTCAGAATCATAGACTGTTTTCACCATTAAAAGAAGGAAATTAACGGTTCGATCTGATGGTCACATGATCAACATTAGAATAATGACCAATCAGAGCATTAACACACATTGTGTTTTTTGTTGTTGTTTTTTTTAAAATATTTTTCTCTCATTAAAATGGTAAAATGGTAAATGGTTTCTGTTTATTTCTGTAATTGTCGTGTGTTTTTAGAGTTTTGTATATTTGTCTGTCATTTTGTGTATTTTTGGAGTTGATATGTGGGTTTATAGTGATTGTGTGTTTTAGGACTAATTTTTGAATGCTTTTCTGTTTTTTTTTGTCATCTTGTGTGTTTTCGGAGTAGATTTTGTGCATTTTTATTGATATTTTATATTAAAAAATAATAATTTTGTGTGTTTTTGGAGTTTTTGTGATTGTGTGTTTTAGGACTAATTGTTGTGTATTTTTCTGTTAAGTTTCTGTGTTTTTGGAGTACATTTTGCATATTTTTATTGATGTTTTGGATATTTTTCCCTCATTGTGTGTATTTTTTGTCTGTTAATGTATTTTTCTCATCATATTGTGTGCTTTTGGAGTCATTTTGTGAATTTTATTGATACTTTGTACAGTCTTTCATTTTGTGTGTTTTTGGAGTCAATCTGTGAGTTTTTTGTGATTGTGTGTTTTAAAACTAATATTTGTATAATTTTTTGTTAAGTTTCTCTATTTTTGTAGTCGTCTTTTGTGTTTTTGGAGTACATTTTGTGTATTTTTATTTACATTTTCTATATTTTTCTCTCGTGTGTGTCTTTGTTGTTTTGTGATTGCCTATTATTTTAGTTTTGGCTTTCACTGGTTTTTTATACTTCCTTATCATTTCTATTTCCCAAACACTGGAAGATATTTGTGGTCCAACCTCATCAGCTTTAATAATGAGCCACTTTTAGATCAAATTATGCAACAAAAGAAAGAAAAAGTGTTATTTTGAGTCAGAAAAGCGAGTAAATCTGGATGTTCGGGTTGTTTTTTAAAGCCCCACAGGTCGTAAAGTTAGCATCACTTTCCTAAAATATCTCCAGACTCAGTGTGGGAACTTTATGCCGGGGATTTTTTGGCCTTTGGGAAAAATTCTAATCTTTGTTTCAGAGACACAGTATTTCAGAGTTGTTTTAAACTTTTGACTTAAGCACGAGTCAAGGGGGAGGTTTTAGGTTTTCTTTATGAACACTTTTAATTTGTCCTTTCAGTTCCCAGGGAGTGACGGGGAGCGAGAGAGGAGAGAAAGGAGAGGAAGAGGAGGAGGAGGAGGAGGAGAAGAGAGGAATGTCAATATGAGTGCAGTGAGAGAGGGAGGGAGGAGTGTGTGTCCCACAACAATAGATCTCCAGCCGTGTTGTTCCATGTGCATTCATATGATCCATTATTACCTCCGACATGCACCGCGGAGTGTGTGTGTGAGTGTGTGTGTGATGAACCTCCGACTGGGAGTGTTTACAGGAACAAACGACTGATACATTCATGTCACACTGTACAACTTTCAGTGTTTACTTTTCATCAAACATCGACAGTGAGCTTTAAACCATCGTCACATTCATATTGTTTCCTCTTTATGTGCGTGTTTATGTATCAAAAATGTTGGTCATTGATTGGTCAGTAGAACACTGAAAAGGTAAAGGAGCTCCTCCATTGGTCAGGAGTAGCAACACAGCTGCCAACCAATCATTTTGTCAGATAAACACATGAATGGACACAAAGGTATCATCAGCGTAGAGCTTGACTTTCGTCTCCTTCTTTGACAAAATAAGGGTTTTTCTGCCCTTGGAGTTTTTCCTCTGATATTCTAATCTAACCAGACCAAATAATCAACCACCTGATCAGCTATTAGCCCATCAACCACTCAACCAAACCTAAATTAGTTACAGAGCCATTAAAGCAACAACCGACAACGACCTAAAACAGTGTACATCATCACCAGTGAGAGTCAGAGTCAACTTTCCTAAAGTCACTGTGGACTTCTGAAAAACTTCAACTCTAACACTGATTTTATTTCAGAAATAAACAGAAAAATGAATTTTATTTAAAGTTATTTAGTTATTCTCATTTCCTTTATTTTATCGTGTGTCATTTTTTCAAGTCCTTTATTTTATTTCATTTGGCAAACCTTTGACTTAATCACAATATTGTATTTTGACTTCATTTTCAGAATTTTGACCTCAATCTCAACATTATATTTCATTCAACTTTATTCTTGAAATTTTGACTTTGTTTTAGATGTCAAAACTGGCCCTAATCTGATTCCATATTTCTGCACGCCTTTCAAATGTGTTTAAATTATTAAAAAAAAAAACAATTATATTATGATCAGGGCATAAAACAGTTGATTATGAGATACAAAAATATTCTTCATTGAGTAAAAAGTCGTATTCCAAACATCTTAGATTTGAGGGAGAAAAGTGATGAAAACTGAATTCTTGATAAAAACATTTAAAAGTCCAGAAGATGAGAAATAAAAGTCAAAGAAATGAAATGTAAATGTTTTTCTTTTGAAGAAGAAAGACAGAAAAGTCAGATTTACAAGATAAAAAGTGAGATTACAAGACACTAAAGTCAATATATTAAAAATAATCATAAAAAGAAGATAAATAAGTCATAATCATGAGATAAAAATCAAATTACAAGACACTATGGTCATTATGTTGAAAGTACTTAAAAATAATCACAAATAGATTAAAAAGTCATATTTATGAGATAGAAAGTGCGATTACAAGACAGTAAAAATGAGATAGAGAAGTCAAGTCACATTTTGAGAAGCTAAGGTCATTATATCAAGAGTAATTATACAAAATTTTATAAATAAGTCATAATTATGAGATAAAAATGTAGATTACGAGACACTATAAAATAATAAATAAATCATAATTAGGAGATAAAAGTCACATTACCAGACACTAAATGATCATATTTAAAGTATTCATAAAAAATGAGATAAATAAATCATAATTATGAGATTATTAGACACTAATGTTATTACATTGAAAATAATCTTAAAAATGAGATAAATAAGCCATAATTATGAGATAAAAAGTCGCATTACGAGATGCTACAGACATTATATTGAAAATAATCATAAAAAGTAGATAAATAAGTCATAATTATAAAATAAGTGAGATTACAAGACATCATAAAGAAAGTAATCATAAAAAGTAGATAAATAAGTCATAATTATGAGATAAAAGAAAAATGAGACAATGGTTATTATACTGAAAGTAATCAAACAATTAGATAAGTCATAATTATGAGTAGACACTAAAATCATTAAATATCATCCTAAAAATTAGATAAATAAGTGACATTATGAGATGCTAAGGTCATTATATTAAAAGTAATCATAGAAATGTGATATATAACTCATAATTATGAGATAAAAGGTGACATTAGGAGACTCTAAAGTCATTATATTAAAAATAATCATAAAAATTAGATAGATAACCTATACTTATGAGGTAAAAACTTTGATTACGAGACACTTTAAGGTCATTAAAAATAATCACAAAAAAACGAGATAAATAAGTCACATTAACAGATGCTAAGGTGTTGAAAGTAATCATAGAAATGAGATAAGGCATAATTACGAGATAAAAAGTCACATTTCAAGAGGCTAAGGTCACTATATTAAAAGTAATTACAAAAAATCATAATTATGAGATAAAAAATTAGATTATGAGACACTATAAATGAGAGAGAAGTTTAAATTATGTTATAAAAGAAAGATTAAAAGATAATAACGTCATATTAAAGTTATCATAAAATGAGATAAATAACTTATAATTATGAGATAAAAAGTGAGATTACGAGATGCTAAAATGCTATCACATTTTTGAATACTTTCATTTGTGACTTTTTATCATAAAAAGTCACAATTGTGAGATTAAAAAAGTGTGATTATGAGACACTATGGTCATTATATTAAAAATCATAGAAATTAGATAAAGAAGTCATAATTATGAGATAAAAAGGTAACATTTGGAGATGCTAAGGTCATCATTATAATAAAAGTAAAATAAATTAATCATAATCAGGAAATAAAAAGTGAAATTACGAGATACTAATGTCATTATATTGAAAGCAATGATAAAAATGAGACAGAGAGAAGTAGTAATTATGAGATAAAAAGTGACATTACAAGACACTAAAATTGTACCTCATTTTCATGATTAATTTCAATATAATGATAATTATGAATTTTTATCATAAAAAAGTCAATTATGAGATAAAAGGTGAGATTACGAGACACTATAAAATGAGACAGAGAAGTTATAATTATGTTATAAAAGAGAGATTATGAGATAATAACATCATTATATTAAAGTAACCATAAAATGAGATAAATAAGTCATAATTATGAGATAAAAATGTCACATTTGGAGACGCTAAGGTCATCATTATAATAAAAGTAATAAAAAATAAACTAAATAAGTCATAATCAGGAAATAAAAGTGAAATTACGGGATCCTAATGTTATTATATTGAAAGCAATGATAAAAATGAGATAGAGACGCCGTAATTATGAGATAAAAAGCGACATTACAAGACACTATAATTGTATCTCATTTTTATGAATACTTTCAATATAATAACAATGATTACTTTTTATCATAAAAAGTCATAATTATGAGATAAAAAGTGAGATTACGAGACATTATAAAATGAGATGAGATGAGATGTTATAATTATGGTATAAAAGAGAGATTACGGGATAACAACGTCATTATATTAAAGTAACCATAAAATGAGATAAATAAGTCGTAATTATGAGATAAAAAGTCACAAGTTCAATGATCGTAACATGATAAAAAGTGAGCTCCATGTGGTACTACTGATTATGATGATGATGATGAGACTGTTTCCCACGGTGTGTGCGCGTGCACGTGTAAAAGTAGAGCGTACGCACCTGGCGCTCGTGCAGTCCTGGTACAGAGCTTCAAAGTCCTTCCGACTGATGAGTTTACAACGGTTCACCCCGGGCTGGATGGCCCCGAGCCCGCGCAGCACGCGCACCTGCTCCACGGTGCACACCACGGGGCTGATGTCCAGCCTCTTCAGCTTGGTGTAGACGGTGTGCAGCCCCCCCACCAGGTGCTTCAGGAACAGCTCGAACACCTGGGGGAGGCAGATCAGCTCGTGGCCGTCCACGCAGAAGCTCGCCACCTTCACCCCGTGCACGTCCACCAGCGTGCACTCCCCGCACGGGCCGGAGCCCGGGCTGAGGTTCGCGGCCCCGTGTCCGGGCAGGAAGGCTCCCAGCATCGGGGACAGGGACTGGCGCACGGAGGCGGTGTGCGCGGAGCTGCTGCGGAACAGCGCCACCGGGGTCGGAGGAGCCCCGGAGCCCGGGGGCAGCTGCGGAGGAGAGCCGGGGAGCGACATGGACGCGCACACGCACTTTTCCCGCTGTGTCCGTGCGTGTTGTCCGTGTGCGGAGGGTCCGTGCGTTACAGCCACTGAGCGGACTGTGCGTTCAACACACTGAGCACCACAGGTCAGCCTCTGGGAAGCCACGCCCACTCCACGAGGGACTGACTGGCACCGCAGCCAATCAGAAGTGAGGCGTGAGAGAGCAGCGCGTGTCATTGGTGGAGGGGGAGGGGCTTAACCAAACTTTCTCACGGACTACTTTTACATGTTTTACTGTGGGAAATAAAAACTTTGGTTCCAATTATGAGAAATAACAGTCGTAAAAATATAAATGTGAAGAAATAAAAGAGAAAAAAAAGAATAAAAGAAAGAAAGAGAAAAAAGTAAAAGTATAAAATTCCCGAATTAGAGATTTTCTTTTAAAGTCTTGAATTTAATCCTTATTTAATTAACATTCTATTACTCATTTATGTATTTTTTCTTCTTTCTTTCTTTCCCTGTTTAGTGTTTATTATTTTCATTTGTAATATTTATCTGTGACATCAGTAATTTCCCCCTGAGATGAAAAAAGTATTTCTGATTCTGATTATTGAAAATAAACCGAGTAAATAAACACAGGGGTTTTCAACACTGGGGCCAGGGCTCCATTTGGGGTCGTCAGATGCCTTCAAGAAATGAAGAATTATTGTTTTTTTTTTTTTTTTAAAACAATTTCAGCCCATTTTTGCTTTTTTTTTTTTTTTTTTTTAACCATTTTTCTTTAATTACACCAAACTCACCATATTTTAATTTATTTTCATCACTTTTTCTGACCATATTTTTGCTCCTTTAATGTATATTTGCTACATTTCACATCTTCATCGCATTTTAATGCCTTTTCTGCACATTTTTCTTCTTTCCAGACATTTTTTTTAGTGCTTTTAAACCCTTTCCACCACTTTCCCTCCTCATGTCACACATGTTGACCCATTATTGTCACTTTTAACCTATTTTCACCATATTTTATGATTATTTTTGACAATTTAACCACATTCACCATTTGTCAGGCTCATTATTTGCCAGTTTAAACGAATTGTTCCAACATTAACACTTTATTTTCATTTTATTTTATTTGTTTTACCACTTTTTCTCTCTGTTTTTGTCCACTCTAAACTGCAACTTTAAAAACCAATTTTTGTGGTTTTTAAAATCCCATTTCACCACCTTTTCACCATTTTTAATCTCTTTGAACCCATTTTATTTTTGATTAAAACAAGGATTTTCATATTTAAGATGACTATAATAATACTACCAGCGGATATTATTCAGATGAATAAACTGATCATTAGATCCTTAAAAAATTCCATTTACAAATATAAAAGAAAATAAATCATAAATATCAAATACAAAAATGAATACTTTTATAAATGCCAAGATTATGAAATAAAAAGTCAGAAATAGAAGAGTAAGTCATAATTATCAGTTAAACAATTTAAATGAGATTTAAAAAGTCCCATTTACAAGACAAAAAGTGATAAATGTGAGTTTAATAGCAGTGAGTATGGGATAGAAATGATCTAATTATCATTAAAAGAGTTCAACTGTGGAATAGTGAAGAAATAAAAGATACAAAATATCATGAATATCACATTCAAAAGTCATGTTTACAAGATAAATCTTCGTGAGACAATTTTAAAAAGTTCCCCACTTTTAGTGTGTGCGTGCACGTCTCTGTGCACTGAAGCGCGCGTGTATGTTTGTGTGCGCGGCTCACGTGCGAGCTCTGGTGGCGGGAAAAAGAAAACACGACCGTTAGAGTTTATCAGAGAAACTAAAAAAAAAGCTTTAAATAAAGGTTTAATGATGAAATTAAAAAAGGAGGAAGAGGATGAAAAGTCATGAAAGAAAGAAAGAAAGAAAGAAAGAAAGAAAGAAAGAAAGAAAGAAAAGCAGAGGACGATGTGAATATAAAGTGTTTAATGAGATTATTGGTGTGGATTACACACACAGAGCAGATCCTGTAATCCACTGTAATCTCATTACACACACACACACACACACACACACACACACACACACACACACACACACACACACACACACACACACACACACACACTTAAAAACAAAATAAAAAATGCACAAAATGACCTAAAAAAAAAAAAAAACGACGCTCAATTAATGACCTGCACAACAAAATAACTAAAACACTCAAAACTGCAAAAAGACACAAAATGACCTGTAAAAAATTGGCACAATTCATAAGAACACATAAAAATACACCAAACAAGGGAACAATTCTAAAATTAAAAACCATGATCACAGAAACTCAAAACAAGAACAAAAATACTCAATACACAAAACGCCTCCAAAAACTCACAAAACGACATCTTACAAAACTGCAAAAATACACAAAATGACAAAAATTTAAATTTAAAAAAAAACAGCAAGCAACAAATGCCTAAAAAAAAACCAAATAAAAAACACACAAAATGACAATACAAAAAACAAACAAACGAGAACAAAAAAATATATTATGACACAAAATACCTAAAAAAAAAAAAAAACTCATCATGAGAACTGAAATACACAAATCTGCAAAAACACACAATCTATTTTCATCACTTTTTCTTGCCATATTTTTGCTCCTTTTAAAGCATTTTTGCTACAATACTCCCATTTCTGACACTTTTCTGCACATTTTTTTCACTTTCCAGACATGTTCAGCACTTATAAACTCTTTCTACCACTTTTTCACCTAATGTCACACATGTTGACCCATTATTGTCACTTTTAACCTCTTTTCACCGTATTTCATGATTATTTTTTTGCCATTTTAACCACATTCACTATTTGTCATGTCCATTATTTGCCAGTTTAAACTAATCAGAACCAGAAAGGTTTTGATTCTCCAAGTACAGTAAAAAAAAAAAATTGTTCCAATATTCACCCTTTTCAACACTTTTTATGTCCGTTTTTGCCCACTCTAATTCACACATTTTAACCAATTTCTGTGTTTTTTTAAAATCTCATTTCCCCCACCTTTTCCACCATTTGTGGCCACTTCAATATGGGCTAAAACAGTGAGATAGTGATCAGGGACACAGGAGGACAGAGGAGGTTATGATGGTTTAAGTGGAACCATCAGTGGAGGTGAAATGGCCTCAGAGGGATTTTAACGACTGAGGTGAACTCTGGAGTAAGAAACCACAGCTAGAGGAGACCATGATGATGATGATGATGATGATGATGATGATGATGATGATGGAAGTTAAAGGACTCACGTTAAGTCCAAACTAATCAAACATGATCACTGGATTCAACGGGAACATTTTGGAAGAACAAATAAACAAAGACTCTTGACTTCACTTTTTCCACTTTTTATTCTTACTTTAGGTCAAAACATGAATGAGGACAAGCTGTAGGCTGTGACACACACACACACACACACACACACACACACACACACACACACACACACACACACACACACACACACACACACACTTTTATCTAAACCATCACTTGAGGCCGTCAGGGTTTATTCAGGTTTTATTTATACGGGCTTAAAGTCAAACCATCCATCTCACACACAGCAGCCCCTGGCCAGTGTGTGTGTGTGTGTGTGTGTGTGTGTGTGTGTGTGATTATAATCCAGCTCAGCAACACATTTACAAAGTGTCAAACTCCAACTCATCCAATCATCTTTTTTGATTAAAACACCATCAAAGAAAAAACAACGATCTATTAAAAAAAAGTTTTACGTGACACGAACGACCAATAATAGGACGACCAATCAGAGCACGACCAATCAGAGCACGACCAATCAGAGCACGACCAATCAGAGGACGACCAATAAGAGGATGACCAATCAGAGAATGACCAATCAGAGAATGGCCAATCAGAGCACGACCAATCAGAGGATGACCAATCAGAGGATGACCAATCAGAGGATGACCAATCAGAGAATGACCAATCAGAGAATGACCAATCAGAGAATGACCAATCAGAGATTGACCAATCAGAGAATGACCAATCAGAGGATGACCAATCAGAGCACGACAAATCAGAGGACGACCAATAAGAGGATGACCAATCAGAGAATGACCAATCATAGAATGACCAATCAGAGAATGACCAATCAGAGAATGACCAATCAGAGGATGACCAATCAGAGCACGACAAATCAGAGGACGACCAATAAGAGGACGACCAATCAGAGAATGACCAATCATAGAATGACCAATCAGAGAATGACCAATCAGAGATTGACCAATCAGAGGATGACCAATCAGAGAATGACCAATAAGAGGATGACCAATCAGAGGATGACCAATCAGAGGATGACCAATCAGAGGATGACCAATCAGAGATTGACCAGTCAGAGGATGACCAATCAGAGGATGACCAATCAGAGCACGACAAATCAGAGAATGACCAATCAGAGGATGACCAATCAGAGGATGACCAATCAGAGGATGACCAATCAGAGAATGACCAATCAGAGGATGACCAATCAGAGAATGACCAATCAGAGGATGACCAATCAGAGAATGACCAATCAGAGGAGGACCAATCAGAGCACGACAAATCAGAGAATGACCAATCAGAGGATGACCAATCAGAGAATGACCAATCAGAGGATGACCAATCAGAGCGCGACAAATCAGAGGATGACCAATCAGAGAATGACCAATCAGAGGATGACCAATCAGAGCACGACAAATCAGAGGATGACCAATCAGAGGATGACCAGTCAGAGGATGACCAATCAGAGGATGACCAGTCAGAGGATGACCAATCAGAGGATGACCAATCAGAGGATGACCAGTCAGAGGATGACCAATCAGAGGATGACCAGTCAGAGGATGACCAGTCAGAGGATGACCAATCAGAGGATGACCAATCAGAGGATGACCAATCAGAGCACGACAAATCAGAGGATGACCAATCATTTCCATATACATGATTTCCATATACATTTTAAATGAAAAAGTCTAAACCAACAGGAATGTATTCATACACTACTTAAAGAGTGAGGGAGGACAATCAGGGAGTGAGGCACACCTGAATGGAAACAGTAAAGAGACACTTTTTTTATCTTTTATTAATATTTTTGTAAATTTTAATGGTTTATGCCTGTAGTTGTAACTTTTATTGAAGTTTTTCATCTGTAAATGTTATTTTCATGTGTTTTATTTAGGGCTGGGACTTTACTGCATTAATTGCGATGACGCAATTACAGAATAATAACGCACAAAAAGAAAATATTAAGGCAGTTAAAAGCCTTTTTTGCACTCCAAACAGCGCGGAACCTTTTTCATTTCATGAGCTCCCGAAAAAGATACACAAAAGAACTGAAAAACATATCAAACAACAACAAAAATATAAAGAATGACAATTAACTACGTATAAAAGCAGCAAAAATACACAAAATGGCAAATAAAAATAAACAATAGACAACTAAGATAATCTACAAATACACAGAAAATTAGATTAATCAAGATTATTTAATTAAAAAGTTTTTTTTAAAGATGTTGCTTCAGCTTTTAGTATTGATATATATATATATATATATATATATATATATATATATATATATAGATATAGAAATATCAATATATATATATATATATATATATATATATATAGATCTATATATATATAGTGTTGATTCAGTTTGTGCCTCATTTCTTTTCTGTTTGTGGAGATTTGAAACATCAATAATGTCTAAAATGTTTGTTTCTGTATTTAATCATTGACTTTTGTTTCTCTTCTGCATCAGACTTCCTCCCAGAGTTCACCAACTTTAGTGTGGATGGATGAGGATGGACGAGGATGGATGAGGATGGATGAGGATGGACGAGGATGGCTGAAGATGGATGAAGACACAGGAGTTCAGGCTGGTGTTTTCCTTCATGTCGCTCCGTCCTCCTTTAAACTCTCTCTGTTCTTTCTGGATGAGCAGCTTTTATGATGATGATGATGATGATGATGAGGAGGAGGAGGAGGAGGAGGAGGAGGAGGAGGATGAAGGGCAGAGAGGGAAGGAGAGGTGGAGGACGGAGCAGACGGAGAGAGAGAGAGACACGAGTGGACAAGAGGATCCATCATCCACTGTTACATCCAACCCGATGACTGACAGCTCTATGGATGGATGGATGCATGGATGGATGGATAGATGATGGATGCATGGATGGATGGATGGATGGATGGATGGTTGGATAAATGATGGATGCATGGATGGATGAATGGATGAAAGTATGAATGGATGCATGGATAGATGGATACGTAGATGGTCGGATGGATGGATGGATGGATGGACAGATGTATGGATGGATGGTTGGATGACAGTTATTGATGAATGAATTGATGAATAGATGGATTCATAAAAAATGGATGGATGGACAGATGGATGGCGGATGGATGATCAAGTTATTGATAGACATAAAAAGATGGATGGATGAAAGAAAGGATGAATTCATAAAAAATGGATGGATTAGAGATGGATGAGGGATGAAGCGATAAATGGAAAGATGGATGGATGAATTCATTCATCTGAACACATTGTGTCCAGTCGGCTGTTCAGCTGTTGGCATGCCCCGCCCCTCTCGCCACTGTATACAGTGATGCGTTCACATGCAGAGTGACGAGAACAGAGAACTTTAGCACTTTTAAGTCACACATGATGCTCTGCAAACTAGTTTTATTGTGTATTTTATTGTTTATTGAACCTGCACATTGATAATGATGTTTCTACCCCAGCAGTGGACTTTTTTTTATTTTTATCTATGACAGAATCTTTTAACTTCATTCAACATGTCTCAGGCCCCACCCACTTGAAAGGTCATACTTGAGACCTGATCTTTTCACTTGGTCTGAAGGTGGAGTGTTGAGGACGTTCACCTAAGGTGTGTGCTTAGGTGTCGAACTCCAGTCCTCGAGGGCCGGATTCCTCAGACTTTTAGATGTGTCCCTGCTCCAACACACCTGAATCAAATGAATGGCTCATCATCATGGAGACACATTGGTCTCCACCAGGAGTGTTTGAGTAGGAACACATCTAAAAGTCTCAGGAATCTGGCCCTCGAGGACTGGAGTTTGACACCCCTGACCAAAGGGATCA
Source organism: Gouania willdenowi (assembly GCF_900634775.1). Taxonomy (NCBI): domain Eukaryota; kingdom Metazoa; phylum Chordata; class Actinopteri; order Blenniiformes; family Gobiesocidae; genus Gouania; species Gouania willdenowi. The sequence goes on from NC_041061.1 coordinate 1,270,551, forward strand.
TAGTGGTGTGTTCTTTGACATGGGGGTCCATCCTGAGCCCCTCCCTCTACCTGTTAAAGTAGAGAGGAGGATCATTACAGAGACAACAGCAGATAGTTTCTGTGACAGTTTTGACTCCTCTGAAATCGATGAATTCCTGCATTGTTTTAATAGGCACTGTGCTGCTATGGGCAACCGTGGCTCAGGTGGTAGAGGGTCATCTTCTGATCGAGAGGTTGGGGGTTCGATCCCAGTACCTGACTATATGTCGAAGTGTCCTTGGGCAAGACACTGAACCCTAAGTTGCTCCCAGTGGTCGACTAGCGCCTTGCATGGCAGTCCTGTCCCACTGGTGTGTGAATGTGAGAGTGATTGGGTGAATGAGCTGATATGTAAAGCGCTTTGAGACTGTTTCAGTGGTGATAAAGCTCTATATAAAATCAAGTCCATTTACCATTTACCATATCCTTTGAAATCTAGTACTGCATCCTGTTTTGTCCTTGGATCAACGACAAGATTGTGAACCTACGGGGGACCTACGGGGATCAGTGCCGGTGGCACTCCTCCAGGCTCGAGGTCCATAAACTCCATCTAAGGGAACTTGTTGCCTCCTTAAATAATCTACTAGAGGAGTCTAGATCAAGTTACTTTCACCAGCCTCAAATAAGAAAAATCCTAAAGTGCTCTTTGACACAATTAGTTCTATTGTCTCACCTGCTGTTACCGCTGTCTCTGCACAGTACACAAGCCTGTATTAACCCTCCTCCTCATAGTTGGTCATCCTTTAAGTCAGTCTCCCAAGTGCATGAAAGCATCATCCTGTCGTCTAGATGTCATCCCAGCTAGACATTTTATTAATGTTTTGGAATCAATCGGCCCATTCACTAAAACATTTCTCTTTCAGCTGGTGTGTTCCTGTGTTCTCTTAAACATGCTGTTGTGGAACCTCAGTTGAAAAAACCTAGCTTGGACCCAACAGAACTTCAGAACTTTAGGCCAATTCCAAAGATCCCGTTCCTGGGTAAAGTTCTAGAAAAGTTAGCCTGTAATCAGCTTACATCATTTTTGGAGGCTAACAACATTTTCAACACTTTCCAGTCTGGTTTCAGAAAATTCCATTCCACTGAAACAGCACTGCTGAAGGTGTCCAGTGACATCATGATGGCTGCCGACTCTGGTAAATGTTCTGTTTTAGTCCTGTTAGACCTGTTGTCTGTGTTCGACACGGTCGATCACGGAATCTTGTATGTGGTCGGCATGTCAGGTCCCGTGTTAGAGTGGTTCAGATCTTACCTGACTGGTAGAACGTTCTCTGTGTCCTCTAACAATATGATGTCGGAAACTGCAGACTTAAAGTGGGGTGTACCCCAGAGTTCGGTCCTTGGGCCGCTTTTGTTCTTGATTTATTTAACCCCTCTAGGCGAGCTGATCCAGCAGTTCAGTGAGGTCTCCTATCACTTGTATGCTGATGACCTTCAGCTGTACTGCTCTTTTAAGTCATCTGAACCTCAGAGACTGGCTTCTCTCACAAACTGCCTGGCTAAAATAAAGCAATGGCTAAGTGAAAATAGCCTCCAGTTGAACTCCTGTAAAACCAGTCGTTGACAGTACTGTGCCTCTTATTAAGCAGCACCTTGGTGCCCTAAGTAGCTCTGTAAAAGGTAGTCTGAGGAACCTTGGAGTATCTTTTGATGAAGGGATGTCCCTCGAACAGCATTCTAAACAGCTTTTTAGGAACTGTTTTTTTCCATTTGAGAAACATTTGTAAGCTGAGACACATGGTCTCTCGTTATGAGTTTAAGATGATTGTGCATGCGTTTGTTTCCTCACGATTAGACTACTGTAACAGCCTGTTTACATGCCTTAGTTAAAAAGACTTGGCTCGCCCACAAGTAGTCCAAAACTCTGCTGGGCGGCTCCTGACCCCCACCCACAGGAGAGCCCATATTACTCCTATTTTAAAATCTCTACATTGGCTCGCTGTCATATACAGGATTCACTTTAAAATCCTGATATTGATGTTCAGGGCTCTTCATGGTCAGGTGCCTGGATACATTAAGGGCCTATGTTTCTAACAGGAGTTTAAGGTCCTCTTCTCAGAACCTGTTGATGGTCCCACGCACTCGCTTTAAAACCTGAGGAGATTGATCGTTTAAGGCGGTAGCTCCTCCCCTCTGGAATAAACTTCCACACGCTCAGCGCACGCTAGACTCTGTGGATGGTTTTAAAAATCAACTAAAGACATACTTTTTTAGGGAGGCTGTCCAGTGTAGACTTTGTATGTACCCTTTTATTTATTGCATTCTACTGACATTGCTCTGTACTGACATGTGTACTCTGTTATTGTTATTGTTTTTTAACTGTAAAATGTGAAGCACTTTGTGACCCTGGTCTGTGAAAAATGTTATATAAATACATTTTACTTACTTACTTAATGAATAAAAAGATTGACAGATGCATAAAACAATGAAAGGATGGATGAAAGGATGGATGATGGACGGATGAAGAGATGAATAGATGGACGGATGGATGGGAGGATGGATGAATGGATGTATTTAAGGGATGAATGGGATAAATGGATGATGGTCATTGATGGATGAATGGATAGATGGAAGGATGGATGGATGGATGGATGGATGAAAGGATAGACAGATGGATGGATGGATGAACGAATGAATGGATTGACGGATTGGATGAATGGATTAATAAAAAAGATGTACAAAACAATTAATGGATGGATGAAGAGATGGATGATGGGTGGATTCATTAAAAAAAATGGATGGGTGGAATATAGATAGAGGCAAGGATGGATGAACTAATGGATGGATGGAAAATGGATAAAAAGATGGATGACCATATTTCATAATTATTTTTTGCCAATTTAACCACATTCACCATTTGTCATGCCCATTATTTGCCAGTTTAAACTAATTGTTCCAATATTGACATTTTAAACCCTTTTTAACACTTTTTGTTCATTCTAATTTTCAACTTTTAACCTATTCCTGTGGTTTTTAAAATACCATTTCACCACCTTTTTCACCATTTTTGGTCACTTTTAATCAATTTTATTTCTGAATAAAACAATGATTTACATATTTTAGATGACTTTATACTATGGCACAAATAATAACAAACTCCCTGGATAACAGTGGATGTTATTCAGATAAATAGCACCTTTATTTTGGAGGTCGATGGCTGAAAAGGTTGAGAACCAGTTCTCTAACAACTACTGACAGACTCACTTTGAAACCAGCAAAACAAACACAGCGACCACATGGTCAGAGGGTTGTTGGTTCCATTTCCAACTGGAGGAACCTTGATCTCCTTCTAAAGGAAAATAGCAACAAAGCACCAACTTCATCCAGCCTCCGAGGACTGAAATGAACTGAACCGAGGGGTGAAGATGAAAGAAAAAACCTTCAAATAAAAAGTTTCAGTGCCAGATTTTATACAAATTTAAATAATTAATTAATTAATGAAAAACACACAAATGAAATCAAGAAAACGAGGAATAGCTTCCATGGATAAAAAGAGAAGAGGGTTGGTTATCGTAGGCCGCGATAATCCATCATATCACACACACACACACACACACACACACACACACACACACACACACACACACACACACACACACACAGGCCAAATCATTAGTCGAAGGTTAATTAGTGATATAATTAATAACCCGGCAGACTTGCGTGAGCGTGTGTGTTTAGGCGTGTGTGTGTGTGTGTAACGAAGGGTCGGGAGTTAAATCATATTAATTTCAACATTGATTAAGCAATAAAAAAGACTTTTAAGTAGCGGGGGTGCGTATCACTTCACCGCACACGCATCGCGCTTTACATCTAGCAATTAATTAAAGCCTGTGTGTGTGTGTGTGTGTGTGTGTGTGTGTGTGTGTGTGTGTGTGTGTGTGTGTGTGTGTGTGTGTGTGTGAAAGGCTTAATGGATCAACACTAGATAAGCATGGTTGTGGTGTTTGATCGCAGGAACATGGATCAGATCCAGAGGAGGAGGGAAAAGCGCGGGATGGCGAGAAGACGTGGAGAACTTCAGATAACGTGGTAGAGCAGCTGTGTGATTGGATAAGCTCAGCTCAACTCTTTGAAATCTGAATCTCCTCAGATTGGAGGTGTCGGCCTAACTTTCCCCACGTGCAGATAAACCCCAAAAACTTTTAATTTCCCAGCTATAGCGACTGATCTGCTTTGAAGGAGTACCAGGAGAAAGCGGTGGAATGGTTCCACGTTTTTCTCTCGAGGTTCCTTTGGAAAGCGCCGCAGAGACGGAACACGA